>NC_000073.6:3866147-4106147 GCF_000001635.26 Mus musculus | reverse complement strand
TAGATAGGATGAAACCAACAGATAAGAAAGAACAGACATTGATAGGGTAGTTTTAGTAGATACGGCGCCACACAGCGCCACACAAAACTTCATGGGGAAGCACAAGTCTTGTCAGGAGGTACTGGGGATAGGGGACTTGGTGAGCAAGAGGCATTATTGTATTATCCTAAAATCAACTTTAGGATTAGTTAATGTTGAATAATTTCTGTGGCTCTGTGTTACCTCCTTCCAGCCCAGCAAGGCTGGCTGTGACCATCCACCGCTTGAGCGGAGCCACCTGCTGTGCTGCTCCTTTGATGTGCCACTACCTGCCTGAGGCCCAACCTGCCTGAGGCCTAACCGGTTCTCTTCCAAGATTTTCCGGAGTTAACACCTAACTGTTATCTTCCCACTAAAAGGTTGTTCCCACTAAAAGGTTGATCTGTCTACTTCAAAAGAACTTTACTTGCCTAGAGATGGGCCTCCCCTCTTCTTTATAAAGCGTGTTTGCTGACATTAAAATTGAACCTTGATCAGAATGACTGTCTTGGTTTCATCTTTCTCTAGCACCACCTAGCCTCCCTCTTCTCTTCCAGATTCCAAGATGCTTTCTCAGAACAGAACCCAGACATGTGAATCGCTGACCAGACACAACAGCTCTGAGGACATTAATGCCTGCTACTTTTCTTTTCTTTCTATCTTTTTTTTTTTTTTTTTTTTTTTTTGAGTGCTGATTGATAGGTTATTTCTCTGACACCAGTGAAATGAGACAATCCAAACCAGAGTAGATTATATTAAAGGCAGGTTTATTGGGAAGCTGTACTCAGGCAAGTTCAGTGGCCCTAAGGATTGAGGCCAGGGGAGACTCTGTAGGGAGAAAGTGAGGAGAGAGAGAGACAGAGACAGACAGAGACAGACAGAGAGAGACAGAGACAGAGAGAGGCAGAGACAGACAGAGAGAGACAGAGAGAAGATTTTATAGGAAAGAGCCCCTCTGGGGGAAGGGCAGCCCAACCCCTGGGCTGGAAAGTTCCAGGTTGTGGGCAAGGTATGCCAGCTAGGGACTGAGGGATGCTAGGAGAACCTGGAGGCCAGGTCTGTTTTGATATGTAAACTATGCACTTCAATCCCAAGTCCTGGTGAAAACCAAGCCTTGATGACAGAGAATAATCATCCAGAGCATGACAGACCCAACAGAGAAGGGGGTAGATGGCTTGAGCACGTGTGTGTGTGTGTGTGTGTGTGTGTGTGTGTGTGTGTGTGTGCTGGTGTGTGTGCGTGTGTGTGCGTGTGTGTGTGTGTGTGTGTGTGTGCGTGTGTGTGTGTGCGTGTGTGTGTGTGCGTGTGTGTGTGCGTGTGTGTGTGTGTGTGTGTGTGTGTGTGTGTGTGCGCGTGTGTGTGTGTGTGTGCGTGCGTGTGCGTGTGTGTGTGCGTGTGTGTGTGTGTGTGTGTGCTGGTGTGTGTGCGTGTGTGTGCGTGTGTGCGTGTGTGTGTGCGTGTGTGTGTGTGTGCGTGCGTGTGTGTGTGTGTGTGTGTGTGTGTGCGTGCGTGTGCGTGTGTGTGTGTGTGTGTGTGTGTGTGTGTGTTTTGGGGGTAGGTTCTAGACTGTGTAGTCTGCATAGTGAAACCAAAATCATATAAATATATTAACTAGGTTTACTTAGAGCAATGGTTCTTAACCATCCAAATATTTCGATCCTTTAATACAGTTCATGTTGTGGTGACTCCAACCATAAAATTATTTTCCTTCCTACTTCATAACTGTAATTCTTCTACTGTTATGAATTATAATGCAAATATCTGATATGCAGGATACCTGATATGTGACCCCTGTGAAAGGATCTTTCAACCTCCGAAAGGGCTCACAACCCACAGCTGAGGACAGATGCCTTAGAGGAATAGAACTGACAGAATGTTTTTGTTGTTGCTGTTATTTTTCTTGAAACAGGGCCTCAGGACTAGATATTATATAGGGGGTTTATTAGATTGGTCTGTGCAATATGGACTGGGTAGCTCAACAATGGCTGTCTGGACACTAGAGAGGATGAGAGCCCAGTAGTCCAGTCCATCTAGCTGGATGCCTCAGCTGTCTTAATCTAGCATTGAAGGCCTAGAGGATTCATGGAGAGCCACTGACCTTCAGTCCACAGGTCACAAGAAATGACCTGCCTTAGATAGGCGTGTCTCTTAGCTGAGCCCAGGTCCAATCAAGTTGACAATCAGATTAAACCTCACAATAGATGCGTTGCTTGGCACGTCTAGAAAGTTAGTCCTCTACAGAGTTTTGGAGACCACAAGAAGTCAAAGCACAAACAAACAAAAATAAACAGGCTGAAAGTAGGCGATTCACATGCAAAACCAGTTAGTCGGGAATCCATTGGTTTTGGAAGGAGATGTTTACCTTGCTACCTTAACTCAACCTGACTTTTTGTAAGGTATTGGGTTTGCAGTAATTTGTTGCATATCCCCCACCCCACCCCACCTGCACCCCTGCCTTTTTTTTTTTTTTTTTTGGTCATAACACTGACACGCTGAATACTGACATCTAGTGGTACTATCTAGAACTGCAGCCAATGTCCCTTGAACTGGGGCAGCCTGCTTCCTCTTGGAATGTTTCAGCCTCAGATAGGGACATTTCCTACCGTAGTTCCCTGGGATTCTTCCTCTTTGGGCTGTAGAAGAAACACCTAGACGGCACTGTTTCCATATGGCCATATAAATCTACTCCCCCTTTTGGTTTATTTTTAGTTAATAAGTTTATTTTTGACAATTTCATACATGTGTATACTCTATCAAGATTGCTCTCACCTACTCTCTCTTATGTCCCTCCAATCCTTGTTATGTTCCCTCCTCCCTTCAACTCTTGTACTCCTGTTCGTATCTTTGTTTTGTCTGGAGACTCATATTCAACCAGTGCTTTCAACACCTGTTTGGAAGTATCCATAGGAACCCGGTGGAATCACCAGTAAGTAGGTTCAGAACTCAAGACAATAATTTATCAAGCCAGAATTTATCAATATCCAGGGTGAGAAATCTATAAACAGCAGTGCCAACCTGCCAGGCAAGATTAATCCTCTTGTGTAATAGAAGCGTGACTGCTATTGGGATAACCAATCATTCTCTGATTAGATTTGAGGTCTTCTACATAGGAGGAGATCCATGCTTGACACTGCAAATCTGATCAGAAACACTCATCTGGGGAACTCATGGACTCTCAGAGGACAGCACATACTGTGGCTCAGCTAGGTTGACATAGCATCAAACTACCTTCTAAATATATTTATCCCCACAGATAGCTGTTACTCAGCCTTAATCAAAGAAGCTTGTCTTTGTAGTGAATGGTGGTAAAAGCAGAAACCTGCACTGTATAAAGTGCTGAGAATAACTGACAGTTGAATGCTCACCTCTCAACAAGGCTTTTGTATCTTGCTGTCTCAGACTTAGGGAACATTACAGATGAGGGGGAAGAAAGAATGTAAGCACCAGAAGACAGGGAGAGAAGGGCCCTGAAATGACATCTTCTGGGTATGATGCAGCCATGGCTATGATGCAGTCATAGGTATGATGCAGCCAGTGTAATCCTGAGCTTACTGTAGATCACATTACCTGCACTGGGTCTGCACAAGACTGGCCTCGTCAAAAGACAGTTCTAGACAGGGAAAAGTCTCTCGGGATCTTCATGTTTAACGTTCCTGTCACACTGTGGGTTGTTGCAAAAGACTACCTTACATCTGGCTTCCCTAGAAGTGGGCAAAAATGGGTGGGTGGGTGGGGAAATTCTAGAATGTTCTGAAAATTGTCTTTCAGGCTGCAGATATGTAATCATCTTAATCCCCACATAGTGCGGAGAACAAAAAAGGGAGGGAAGACAGACAGACAGACAGACAGATAGACAGAGAGATAGACAGATAGACAGACAGATAGATAGATAGACAGACAGACAGACAGATCGATCAATCTAGTTCTAGGGTATTTCCCACCATATAGGATGCTAATGCCATTGTGGAAGCTTCAACTTCACAACTTTAAAACCAATCACCCAAAAAGGCTTATAAATGCCATTTAATTCAAGGTTGGGATTCATAATATAAATGTTTTTATTTTTCCCACAGGGGAGCATGAATACAGTTCCTCACTACCACCAAATATGCAGTTGAGTTTCCTGAATTTGGGGAAACTGTAGGGGTCAGAATATCAAGATGTTCTGGATGTGATGGATAAGCCTCACCCGGGGAAAACGACCTTTGTGATTATGGTGTCTCTTCTTCTAGGTAAGTATCCTGATACAAATTTTGGACATGACTCAGGCGGTGGTGGCTGTGGATTGTGAGTAGCACACAACCTTCTCCATTTGACCACACATGTAGGAGGAGAGATAGAGTATGGATATGAAGGTCTGATGGGGCACAAAGAGGGACCTGCTTTATTTGGAATATCCAGGAGAAGTATTTAAAACATTTTAAATTAAAATTTATTTAAGTGTATGAGTGTTTTGCCAGTATGTATAAATGTGTGTGTGTGTATGTGTGTGTGTGTGTGTGTGTGCACCATGCGTATGCAGGACCCGCAGGCCAGATGTCAGATCTGACCCAGGCAGATGTCACAGCAAATGCAAAGGCCCTGTACAGGGCTGAAGACTCTGAGGACATTTTGGGGAGAGCTGGTTGAAGTGAGCTGGAGAATTGCTAAAGCCTGGGTCTGGGAGCCAGCGGGGTGAGCTCTGCAGTAGTCACAAGTATGGTGGTAGGACGTTCAGAGGTTATTTCCCAGCAGTAGAAGGTGCTGCAGGATTCCGAGCACAGCAGTAGGTTCTGAATGGAACTTGGCAAGAAATGTGTGTGGGCCTCAATGCTGCAGATGCATTTGCTCCAGCAGGTGAGATACAATTAAATTATTTTATTTATAGCATGACAGGCATGGAGCGATGCGCCACCAACTAAGAAAAAGGCAGCAAAACCTAGCAGCTCCTGTATTTTCAAATGCACATTTTGTCTTTCCTCTCCTTTCTCTCTGTTGCTTTTCCTCGTAGGCTCATTGAAGAATGCAATGAAATCATTTTTAAAGAAGTGTGCTAGGCCTGATGACACATGCCTTTAATCTCAGTCCTTGGGAGGCAGAGGCAAATGGATGTCTGTAAGTTCAAGACCAATCTAGTATTATATCAAGGTCAAGGACAGCCAGGGCAACATGGAGAGACCTTGCCTCAAACACACACACACACACACACACACACACACACACACACACACAATAACCCAAAGAAACAAAAACAAAACAATACAAACCAAACCAACCAACCAAAAACAAAAAAGGAGGGGGATGGAGGCGGGGGGGGGGGGAGAGAAGAAAAGAAAAAAGAAAAAGGGAAAAGGAACGTTGGTTGGAAGTTTATGGAGTGAGAGAAAGTCACATGAGATGATCTGAGCAAGAAAGGGATGGGAAAAGCCAAATCCCTTTGTCAGTGGACATTTGCAAGTAGGGTCCTCAGTGCCAACCAGCTGTCTGAGGTTAGGGCTTTTTTGCAAGCATTATCATCTCCTAAACATTCATGACCAGAGAGATGGCTCCATGAGTAAAAGCACCTGACTTACAAACCCAAAGGCTGGAATTGGATGCCCAGAACCCATTAAAAAAGCCAGATGCTGTGGTGGGATGCATGTGAAATCCTACTACTCCTATAGTAAGATGAGAGGTAGAGTTAGGAGTTTGAGGCCAGCCTAGTCTCCAGGACAGCTAGGACTATGTAGAGACACTTTTTGTGTCTCAAAACACAAAAAGAGAAAACATTTTAAGGGGGAAAAAAAGGCAGCTTGAGAAATGGCTCAGTGACTAGAAGCACTGGGTGCTCCTCTCGAGGACCCAGGGTCAATTCTATCACTTAGATGCTTATGAACCAGCTGGGTACATGGCATGGCGGAAACAAGAGTGTGCCTCAACAAGGTGGAAACAGATCCAGCTTCTGAAAGTGATCCTCTGATATCCTCTTGATATCCTCTCAACACATATACACATTGTTGTAATTGTGTATGTGTGTTTGATATGAGGGCCAGAAGACAACCTTGGGTGTTGGTCCTTGCCTTTGTCCTCTTTTGAGATGGGGTCTTTTTGTTTGCTGCTGTGTACTCCAGGCTAGCTGTCCCACAGGGATTCTTGTTTCCATCTCCTATCCTATTGAAGGAGTGCTCAGATCACAGACCCATGCTACCTTCCCCAGCTTGTGTGGGTTCCAGAGATTTGAACTTATGTTCTCAAACTTGTGAGGTGGGAGCATCTTCCCAAGCCCACAAAATGATCCGTGCCCTAAAGAACTAATTCCCTTCTTCTTCTCTCCCCTGTTAATCTGCTTTCTGACCCTGGATTTGCCTTCTGGGTGTCTCAAATGGACTGGAGTCATGCTAACCATGTCCTGTGAGGTTTGCTTTCTAATCACAGAGTAAACATATTTTCAGGTATCCTCTAATAATAGGGGACTGTGTGGGTTAGTTTTTGTTGACACAAACTATAGTCACCTGGGAAGAGGGAACTGCAACAAAGGAATTGCCTCTGTTGGACTGGTCTGTGGGCATGTCTTTTGGGGTATTTTCTTGATTGGTGATTGATATGTGAAGGGAGGGTCATCCCTGTACTGGTGGCTTTTGGGTTTATACAAAGGCAAACTGTGTTCCTCCATGGTCTCTGCTTCAGCTCCTGTCCCCTGCTCCCTCACCTTGGGTTCTCACTTGAGAGTCTTGTCTTCCATGGCTTTCCTCCATGATGGACTTCAGTTTGTAAACCAAACACATCCTTTCCCTCCCACGTTGTTTTTGGTCAGCATTTTATCACACCACCAGTGAAGCAGACTAGATCAGGAACATAGAAACATAGACTGGGTAATAATCTATTGTATGTGTTTTATCACTCTTATTTTTTCCTGCCATGATGGTTGTCTTAGGTAGGGTTTCATTGCTGTGAGGAGACACCATGACTATGGCAATCTTATAAATCTTTAATGGGTCTGGCTTACTGTTTCAGAGGTTTAGTTAATTATCATCAGAGCAGGAAACCAGGCAGACATGGTGCTGGAGAAGGAGCTGAGAGTTCTACAGTTTGCTCTGAAGGCAGCAGGAGGAGACTGTGACTCATACTACTGGGTGTAGCTTCAGCGTGTATGACCTCAAAGCATGCCCCTATAGTGACACACTTCCTCCAACAAGGCCACACCTACTCCAACAAGACTACCCCTCCTAATAGTGCCTTTCCCTATGGTCAAGCATTCAAATACATGATTCTGAGGGGGTTATTCTTATGAAACCTCCACAGTGGTCACATTTCTTCAGCTGATGTTACCGTTATTATGACTTCTGGGGTGTTTCCTAGGGGTATGGGACTTCCAAATGAAGAGAAGGAGGAAGGAAGAGGAAGGAGAAAAAGAAGGAAAAGGAAAAGGAGAAACAGAGGACCAGGAGGAGGAGGAAGAGAAGGGTGGGGTGGGGTGGGGTGGAAGACTAGGTCTATCTGTGGGACCTGAGTGTGAGTTTAAACTTAACTCCCTCCTAGTGCATTTGTGGCTTGGCTGCACAAACACATCAGCTTCCATTCCAGTGAAAAGAGTTAATGGCTCTTCCACAGACACTCATCATAGACTAACTCTCTTGACCTTCACACCCACCCTGTGAGTCAGACACAGTCATTAATGCCATTCTGTATTCAAGAAAACAGATGTTCAGAGAAGGTGCGCCATCTGGCCACCATCACACAAATAAGGGATAGTAGAACTGGGATTTGAGGACCGGTTGTGTGGGCCCACAGCTAAATCCTGTAACTCCAGGGCTCCACAAGGAAGTGGGAAGATTGTTAGAAGTAACCCATCAGTGGTTGAAAGTGTAAGCAAAACATGATATGACCATGCAATAGAATATTATTCAGTCCAGCTTGGTGGTATAGACCTGTTAGCACAACTTTTCAGAAGACTAACACAGGAGAGGATACAAGTTCAAAACCAGCTTGAGCTCCAGAGTGAAACCCTGTCTCAAAATAAAAGAAAAGGGGATCAGGGATGTATCTCAGTGGTAGACCACTTGCCTAGCATGTTTCAGTTCTTAGGTTCCAACCAGCATTCCACAAAAATAAATGTTACTCAGCCAGAAATGGGATGAACATCGATACCTGGAACATGGGTGCATATGATGAGAGAGAATCCATGTATATCAAAGATCATGCCAACAGAAGCAGATCACTGATTTTCAGAGCTGCTGGCCCAGGACTTGGAATGATTGCTTAATGGGATGGAATCTCCTTTCAGGGTGATGAATTTGTCTTGGAGTTAGGTTAAGTATGGATATACCCATCAATTTACACATTTAAAACAGCCAGTGAGATGGTCCAGTGAGTAAAGGCACTTTTTGATAAACCTGACAACTTTAGGTCAGTTATTGAAACCCACTGTCTCACTCAAGTGGTCTTCTGACACTCACATGTCCCCCTGCCCCTGCCTCACTATACAATAAGTTGATGTTAAAGAAAATTTTAAAATAGTCAGTGGTTAGTTCCACGTTTTGTGAATTTGGTCTCAAAAATGAACAAAACCAGTAATCAACAGCACTAAAACAACAACCCTGTGTGACTAAACATGAGAGGCATATCTAGAGAAATGAAATTCCAATTTCTTCAGAGGACCTAGGAGTTCCAGAGCTCAGCACTCACCTAACAGGAATCCAAGCAAGCATTCGCATGTGTAACTGAGCCACAATATTGGTAGAAGGAAGCTCACACCTGGTGCTATAAGTCTGGCCAGGAACCTATGGAGGAGCTCACAGGCCATGTGACTACTATTCTGCTAACTGGATTCTACTGGGTTTTGTCAACTTGTCACACACCTAAAAATAGCTGGGAAAGAGAAAATCTTTTTTTTAATGTATTTTAATTGAATATTTTATTTATTTACATTTCAAATGTTATCCCCCTAACTCACCCCCTGCCTCTGCTTCTATGAAGGTGCCCCCCCCCCATCACTCCTACCTTCACTGCCCTATCATCCCCCTACACTGGAGCATTAAGCCTTCATAGGACCAAGGGCCTTCCCTCTCACTGATGCTAGACAAGGCCATCCTCTGCAACATATGTAGCTGGAGCCATGGGTCCTTTCATCTGTACTCTTTGGTTGGTTTAGTCCCTGGGAGCTCTGAGGGGGAGCAGGTCTGGTTGGTTGATATTGCTGTTCTTCTTATGGGGTTGCAATCCCCTTCAGCTCCTACAGTCCTTCCCATAACTCCTCTATTGGGGTCTCTGTGCTCAGTCTGATGGTTGGCTGCAAGTATTTGCATCTGTATTGGTTAGGCTCTGTCAGAGCCTCTCAAGAGACAACCCTGAGCAGGTGATCCTGACTTGTATAAGAAAGCAGGCTGAGTGAGCCCTAAGGAGCAAGCCAGTGAGTGGTATCCTCTATGCTTTGGTTCCTGCATTGACTTCTCTTATTGTTGGACTGATACTTAAATGTAAGATTAACATAAGCCCTTTCTTCCCCAAGTTGATTTTGGCCATGGTATTTTATCACAGCAATAGAAACACTAACTAAGACATGGGCATAGTATCTATCAAACTGCCCTCTTCATTTCCATCTCTACACCCAATGATTAGTGTGTTGCTCATACTTCAGCAGAGAATAAGTGAGTGTAAACTGCTCGGCTATATGTGGAGAGCCTTTTGGGGGGCCGCTTGGCAGGAATCTGACATTAGGCCATGATGAGGAGGTAAGCTCAGGCAGGCATCTGACATCAGGGCATGATAAGGAAGGAAGTTCCAGCAAGAATCTAACTTTAGGTTATAATAGGAAAGTAGGTTAAGGCAGGAATTTTAATCTTAGGGTGGAACAAAAGGAGTAGGCTTAAGGCAATGTTGCGTCCGCTCTCGACCAGCAAGAACGACACGACCACCAGTCTTTCTAACAGCAATTTATTTAGCAAACTTCCGTCTTCATCTCTCTCGACTTTATCTCTCTCAACTTTATCTCTCTCGCTTCATCTTTTTCCTCATCTATCTCCCCCGAACCCCGGGCCTCTCACTCTTATATACTCAGTCCCCATCCACTCACAGCAGGCCACGTCACCTCACCAGGCACGCAGCTTCAGTCAATCAGGGTAGCAGGGGCATGTCTCCACCAAATATGGACTTGTTTAAACCGCCAGCATCATGGTGCACCTGTGCAGCTCTCACGATGGTCGTGGCTTATTTTCAGGTGTATGAGGAAGTCAGGTGTAAGTTATAAGACTTAGCTGCAGTCCCTGGCGCCTTCTTGGGACTGCTGCCACACCCACTCCTCACAAGGCAAGATTTTGGGCTTGGACAAGGAAGTGGGCTCAGATATTTTGGTCATTCTGTCAAGCCCTTGGAAACAACTGTCACAGGAGTAATCACTGGACTTTGGTTATTGCTTTGCTAGTTCCTTATTATATGGCTTGACCTTAATACTTGCATGTAATTAAAATGGTATAAAAGCAAATTGGGAAATTAAACCTGCCTTCAGTCTCAGAACTGACTATGGTAATTCTACAATGTTGTCTAATTGTCTGTTATTTTCTTTTTAATCCTCACTCCTGCACTGGAGAACCTGTTGACTGGCTGAATGGGCTTGGTCAGCCATAAACAGGACATCTCTATCACACTCATTCTCCAAGGCCAAAGGGATCATCATCATGCAGAAGGAGAGAGGCTGATTCTGAGAGCCAGAGGCCAGGTAGGATGCAAGCTAAACAGTGTCTTCTGGATACAACAGGACTGATGTATTTTTTAAATTTAACTTTTTGCTTATTCTCTTTACATCTCGATCACTACTCCCTCCCAGTCCTCCCTCCCACAATTCTTCCCCATCCCCTTTCCCTTTCTCTTCTGAGTGGGTGGGGCACTTCAAGTCACTCTGAGGCTAGGTGCTTCCTCTCTTACTGAGGCCAGACAAGTCAGCCCAGCTAGAAGAACATATTCCACATGCAGACAACAGCTTTTGGGATAGCCCCAGTTCTAGTTGTTTGGGACCTACATGTAGACCAAACCACACATCTGCTACATATGTGCAGGAGGCCTAGGTCCAGCCCATGTATGTTCTTTGGTTGGTGGTTCAGACTCTGAGAGCTTCAAGGAGGGCATAAAATATAGAACTGCAGTATTTTATGAACTAAACAGGAGCTGTTGATGCCTGTACAAAATCATGCATTTGACAATCCAGCATGGTGGTGGGAAGGACTCACTAGTCCCCCTAATTAGCTGAGGAACTGTTGCTTCTGTTACTGATGTTACTGATGGCTTCTGGGAGAAGGAGAGTCAGTTTTCTTTAGAGGCATGGCCCCTAGTAAGTCCACTAAGCTCCAGTGTATGACCCTATACAGATGAGTGTATGAGTAGCAGAAATTGTGCTTTGAGGATTATTAAAATAAAAAAAACAAACAAAAAACCCAAGAGGACTCAAAGTAAGAAAGGGTGAAGGATGGATCTGAGAGGAGTTAGGGGAGGTGGGTATGATCAAAGAACATTGCATGAAAGGATGAGATTCTCAAATAATTAATAAAAATGCTATATTATAAAACCATTCGGGGTAAGCTGCTATTGGAAGAGCTCAAGCAGGATATGAGTAGATAGTCATTGTCAAATTCTTTTAACCATTATGTTTGAAAAATTTGCATATTGAATTGTTGAAGAGCTCAACCTTCTCACCCACAGGACTGTCAGTCACTTATTTACAGAAAAGAAATCCTCCTTGGGCACCTGGCAGCAAGTGTGTGGGAAGGCAGGAGGTACAGGAGGGTTTATTTAAGGCATCACCTTGGATGGTATGCACAGGGACAGATCATGGTTGCCATCTTTGGCTCTGAGCATGGAAGTTCTTTTCCTTTTCTTTTTTTGGAAAAAGTTTCCATCCATCTGGGGCTTGTTGGGGACTCTTGCTTTACCTTCTTTTATGGAAGCCAAAGTACTTGCTTGCCCAGTGTTACCCTATTGAGTCAGTTCCGTACTCCACCTATCTCACGGTTCTATGTGCGGCTTCTCTGGGGAAAGGTAAGACAGAGATACAAAGAATGATGGTGTACCTAGTTGCCCATTCTCCTTTCTTTCCTTCCCTCCCTTTCTCTTCCCTCCCTCTCCCCTTTTCCTTTCTTCCTTTCTCCTCTCCTCTCTTCTTCAATTTTTTCATTCCCTTGTCCTTGAGGCAGAGTCTCTTGATCTCATGGAGTTTAGGCTGACCTTGAACTCTGACCTCCTACTTTCACCTCTGTAGTGCTGGGATTGCCTGCACTACATCTGCTGGGATTGCCTGCACTACATCTGGTTTACCTGACACTGGGGATGAAAACCAGTGTTTTGTGCATATTTGGCAAAGACTTTAACATTTGAGTTATACCTCCAGTCCTAAACAGGAGCATCTTTCACACTGGTCCAAATTTGGAGCAATAGTCTGTCTCTACCTTGCTTCCTCTGAGTCATTTTGAGGAGGGATGATAAGGGATGGGATATGGTAGCAGGTCTCATTCTGTAGCACAGGCTGTCTCTGAAATTCTGGCAATTCATCTACCAACCCTCCTGAGTGTTGGAATTATCTACAGGCATAAACTGCCAAGCCTGGCCTCAGAGCTTGATTCTCTACCCTTTACTTAGATTTCATGAACTGCCTAACATCTTTGCAATCATGTTTTATTCCCATCCAGACAGGGTCTCATGTAGCTCAGGCTGGCTTCAAACTAATTAAAATGTCTTTGAAGTCTGAGTTCTTCTGCATCGACCTACCAAATGCTAAGATTCCATAAAAAAAAATGGACTACCACATCAGCCTTTAGAAAATTCTTGTTTCTTCAGATAATTTAATTACATTTATTTTGTGTGTGTGTGTGTGCAAGAGGAGAAGGCATACATGTCTCAGAGCATAAATGTAAAGGTCAAAGGTCAAATTCTCTACTTCTACCATATAGGTCCCAGGGAATGAACTCAGGTTGTCAGGCTTGGAGGCAAGCATCATACTCAATGAGCCATCTTGCCAACCTGAAACTGG
The DNA here is from genome assembly GCF_000001635.26 of Mus musculus. Taxonomy (NCBI): domain Eukaryota; kingdom Metazoa; phylum Chordata; class Mammalia; order Rodentia; family Muridae; genus Mus; species Mus musculus. The sequence goes on along the minus strand of NC_000073.6, from coordinate 4,093,156 downwards.
CCTTGCTATACTGCCTAACTTATTTGCAATTACTATGTGTATATGTGTATCTGAATATATATATATGTGTACCATGTGTGTGCAGGAGTCTGTAGAGACCAGAAAAAGGGTGTTAGATCTCCTGGAACTGGAGTTACAGATGTTGTGTATAATGAGTACACACTCTGGGTCCTCTTCAAGAGTAGTAAGTGCTCTTGACTGCTGAGCCATCTTTCTGGCTCCCAGTTATCTAATTTAAAGAACACAAGCCAACTGCTCTTACTACGTTCACAGAATTGGGCAGCTTTTGCCACAATCAACATCTGGATATTTTAATCATCCAAGAAGGAAAACTTAAAACTGTTAGCACTAATTTCTTATTTCTCTCTTCCCTTAACCTTCTTCACCCATCCTGGCCCATGGCAACTCTTATAAAGGAAAACATTTAATTGGGGCTGGCTTACAGGTTCAGAGGATTAGTCCATTATCTTCATGGTGGGAAACATGGCAGAGTGCAGGCAGGCATAGTGCTGGAGAAAGAGCTGAGAGGTACTCTCAAGAGTACCTCTTGAGCTGAAGACAGAAGAAGAGATTGTGTGCCACACTGGGCACAAGATATAAAAGGCCACCCCCACAGGGACACTCTTCCTCCAACCAGATCATGCCTACTCCAACAAAGCCACAACTCCTAATAGTGCCTCTCTCTAAGCTTGGCCAAGAATTCAAACACGTGAGCTTAAGGGGGCCATACCTATTCCAACCACCACACAGACCTACTCTGGAAACGTAGCTGAGAACATCCTGATCCATGGGCAGCAGACAAAGAGAGAATCGCTGGGCAGGTGTGGGCCTTTGAAGCTCCAAAGCCCCTCCCACATCACACCTCAGTAACAAGACAACACATCCTAGTCCTTTCCAAACAGTTCTAACTGGGCACCAAGCAGTCAAACCTATAAGCCTGTGGGGGCTATTCTCACTTCTCACTAGAATTACCACAGTGGGAAAGTATGTTTGGCATTTAGATCCACATGGCTAGTAGAGAACTCTCACCAGTTGTATTTTTACCTCCACAAGTGTGGCATACACACACACACACACACACACACACACACAAACACACAAACTAAATACACCTAAATCTTAAAAAATAGAGCCAGGTAAAATAGTGGCTGGACAGAGGCTGGAAGATCTCTGTGTATGAGGACAGTCTGTTCTACATAGTGAATTTTTAGACCATCAGAGCTATATAATGAGACCTTACATAAAAATATTAAAATGAAAAAAGAAAGAAAGAAAGAAAAATGCTTTTTCTTTGCACCAGGAGCTGAATTAGGAAGCTTTATTTTTGCATCCATCATTTCTGAGCACAGGGCACAGCTGATTGAGGAGCAAGGGAAAAAAGAAATGTCAGGAATTAAGCCGGATATGAAGAATTTAGCCCTCCCTAGGATACTGGATGGGGGTTAAATGTTCTTAGATAAAGTTCACTGAAGATGACTAATTACTTCCATATCAGATCTTTCAGCCGGCCTACCACAATGTTTCCCCCCAGGTACCAGCAATTTAGTTGCTTGACTGAAAGCTGTCTAGACGTTTCCCCTTTGCCTAAATTCTATCAGGAGGTTCCTGGGAGCAGAACGGGCGACTACCCCAGGGAGGACAGTGACAAATCTGGATCCGAATCATGAGCTTAGTTACCAAGTTAAGCATCTAGCAGGTCTGTGGGTGACACCGCTGCTGTGTCTGAAGGCTCACTGGAGTAGATAGCCACTCCCTGGGGGCATCATGTGAGCTGCTAATCAAGCATCTGCTTCCTCAGCCATTATTCTAACTGTGGTGAGTGCTTTAAATACCCTGCGGCTGCTAAGAGAGCCAGGGATCGATCGAGCCACTGACACCTGGGACAGACGTCAAATCTGACAGGCTCCCCAAGGTACTTTGTTTCTACTGTTGGGACCACAATTATCATTGTGACTGCCATGCCAACAGCATCTCTGATTTGAGTAACTTTCCTTAAGCCTTGACAGCTTTAGAGAGCCCTTAGATGATCTTGCCAGTAACTGCTCCAGATAACTTTATCAGTGACCACTCCTGTCCGTCCCTTCACAGCTGTGTTACTCTGGTTGGGAAGGAACAGTACCAACCGGTGACAGCTAGTGTGTAGTCTCGACTGGCTATAAGCAGGGTTTCTCTCACTATTCACAGAGAAGGCTGGGAGACTTCCCTGGCTGTGGTTTGAATGAAAAAAACAAAACAAAACAAAAACAAACGCTCCCTGCCACATAGCCTCATGTAGTTGAACATTTGAACATTTACCCCCAATTGGTGGTACTCTTTGAAAAGGTTATGGAACCTTCAGGAAGTAGAACATTGCTGGAGGAAGTATATCACCATGGATGGGCTTTGAGGGTTTATAGCCTCATCCCACTTCCTGATCTCTCTCTGTCTCTGTCTCTCTAGCTCTCTGTCTCTGTCTGTCTCTGTTTCTCTGTCTGTCTCCCTCTGTCACTCTCTCACTTTCTCTCTGTCTCTGTCTCTTCCTCTCTCTCAGTGACTGCCTGTTTCTGTCTCAGTCTGTATGTCTGTCTGCCTCCTGTGTGCAGATGAAAATGTGACTAGCTCACTTTCTACTCTTGCTACCCTATCTAGCCTTACATGTTTCCATTGTTTTCCTGATATGAGGGACTTGATTCCTCAGGAATCCTAAGTCAAAATAAACCCCTTTCTTCCTTAATTTGCTTTTGTCAGGGCATTTTATAACAACAACTAACTAACTAGCACACCCCTTTTCTGCATTCCGTCATTCATGTTCATATAGTGTGGGCCACAGTAAAACCTGTTAATGATTGCATTGCTTAGTTATTGTCTCTATAGTTCGTAAAGTGAGTTGGGTTAGTAACACAAAGAGCACAAGACATCTATGGATGCCAGACCCTGGCACACTCAGCAGGCTTGCAGAAGTCAGAGAAGCACTCAGCAGGCTTGCAGAAGTCAGAGAAGGCATAGCTATAAGCCCCTACTACTGAGCATTCAGAGAGCCTCAGAGAGTTCCTTTCTCCAGCCGCCGAGTGCTGCTGAGAGGTGTCCTGATTAAGGACATCAGAGGGACCCGATGCTAAAAGAGCTGCTTCATGACTTCCATCTCAGTTGAACAAAATGACCCTTAGCCAAGTGAAATAATGAGAGTTCACTGGGAAGGCCAGATGCACCCTCCTCTACTGTCACCCATCTTGGTGTCCTCATTTCTGTTTTAAAAACCCACTGAGTCCCATTGGTGCCATCCCTATACTCTTGGCTATGTGGCTATCTACTGATGTGAAGTCAGCCTACAGGGGACCACACCCTTGAAGAACATTGACTCTCCTTCTCTCAGCAGCTATCAATTGTCAATAGATCCTTGGCTGGGGCTGGGATTTTTGTGCTCACCTTCCTGCCCCATGCTGGGATCTTATCCGACTTGAGTTTGTACCGGTCTTGTGCATGCTGTAACAAGCACTGAGTTCATACGTGCATCTGTCCTGTTGATTTGGAAAACACTGTTTCCTTGTGGTCATCCACCTCATCTGGCTCTTAAAATCTTTCTGCCCCATCTTAGGGCTGAGCACGCCATAGTCTCTTCTTCTCTGAACTTTGACAAGTTGTGGGTCTCCATGACCCCATCTTCTAGAGAAAGAAGCTTCTCTGAGGGTTGAGAGATGCACTAATCTATGGATATAATGATAAGTCATAATATAATATAATATAATATAATATAATATAATATAATATATCTGTTTAATACTATATCCATTTAGCAGACTAATAGTAGTAGGTTCTCCACTATGGCCTATGACCTTTCTAATTATAGGTTCTTGATGAGAGTTTTTTGAAACAGCCATGCTGTTTTTCAGTGGGCAAATGGCTAAACTGTGGCACATAATAGAATACTATCTGGCAATAAAAATGAAAGAGCTCCATTTTTTTTTAAAGCTAAATTGTCATGGCACCAAGCTATCTCCTAGCACCAAAACTCCTGCTCTAAGCCTGAGTCAGAGAAGCTTTTCTTTGCAGTGAATGGCAGTGAATGCAGAGACTCATGGCTGTTCGACGTGACTGTTGAGTGTGCAGCCCTAAAATAGGATATTCACATTGTTCCCCTTGTAGCCTGGGGAACATTGAAGAAAAGGGGGTAGGAAGAATGTAAGAGCTAGAAGATAGGGAGAAGATAGCTGTGAAATGCTTTCTCCCTAGCAGGACCCAGCCGTTGTAATCATGATCTCCCAACAGTTGTGGTCACCTGCACTGGGCCTTGCACAAGATTGGGCCAGTTATCAGTCAGTTATGGATAGAGCAGTTGCTTGTGATGTTCCACCTTTCTGTGCTGAACTACTGGATACTGACAGATTGGCGGGTTAGGTGTATCATTGCCTTTAGTTTTGCACCCACTGGTGAGTCTGTCAGGCTCCAATGAATAGTTTTAAACTCATGGTCCCACAGATGGCCCTAATTAAACTTAGTGGGCCACAAAACAAAGCAAAAGAACATGAATATGAGGAAAAGACTTGTGCTGAATGGGGAAGGGAAATAAAAGGTGTGGCTCAGTGGTAGAGCCCCTGCCTAGAATCCATCAGTGAGAATATAGGGGCATGGCTCAGTGGTAGAGTCCTTGATATCATATGTAAAGAGCTAGGTTTAATTCTAAGAACCAAATAAAAAGGGCGGGGGGAGTCATTCAACTTTTGGGGACTTCTGAGGGTGGCGGAGCTCTCCTCGGCCTCTTGAGGCTTGATGTTTCAGGAACATCCCTCTGCCTCTGAGTTGTGATCATGTCTCTAGTTATTGCCTACTGCCTGGGTTTGGAACCATGCTATTATTGCTTTGGACTCCACGACTGCATGGTAATCACCCAGCAGATCTAGTGTCTATAATTACTCCGCTGGCTGTGGGAGTTCCTGGTACAATGAGCCAGCTGGGCTGCAATTCCTCATCTGATCCCAGTGACTGTACATAGTTACAATCTGGTGTCTAAAACCCTGTCATCATTACCCGCCCTGTATAGCAATTTATTTTACTTATTAATAATGGCATTGAAGCTCCTATGTTTATGTTCCTCTTTTGGATGCTTCTAATGCTATCTTTTTCTTACACATGAGAGAAGTTAAGATATCTTATCACCTGGCAAAATAATATTGCAGACACTAGCCTCTGCAGATACACAATGGGAGTATTATAGACTCACCATGCACAGATCTGTGAGGTGTGTACTGTACAACTCAGAGGTTACTATGCCACATATGTGAGGTGCTCCTTGAGAGCCCCATCCCCATCATAGGCATTCAGAAGTCAACTCAATGCAGAGCCATGAGAAGGAAGGGGTGGGTGGCTGCTGAGGAAGATGGATGAGACTGTTTCAGGGTTGCTGCAATGACAGACCTCTGTGTGAGTAGTTCCGCTTTATAAAGGAAGTCTAGGAAAAAGAGACTCACCACTGGAGGTGTCTTCAACTTGGGACAGTTTGTGATACTTGCTCTTTTACTCAGGGTAACTTCAAAGAGTGACAGGGCCCCATGTGATCTGGGGTCAACCACCTGGCACCTTCTCTCTTCCTACCCCTTTACTCTAGACCCAGCATTCTGTACTTCCTGAGGGTCTGTGGCCCTCTAGCTCTCCGATGCAAGCTTCTCAACTATCTTTTCTGATCACTTTAAGCAGACTGTGAACAAGCTCACAGCAGCCTGCCATCTGTGGGGAATTCATTTCAAGACACCCAGCAGATGCCTGAAACCACACGAGTATTGAATCTATATATATACTATGTGCCTGCATCCCCCCCCCCCCCCTGCAAACCCCTGCCAAAGCTCAGTGTATAAACTAGGCACAAGGCCTAGCAGCCATCACTAAAAATAAAACAGGACAACCATAAAACACTGTAATAGAAGTTATTACCATATCTTTTGGGCGGAGTATTGTTTTGAGAAAAACTTCATCAAACTACTCAGAGAGGCACATAATTGAAAAGGTATACACAGTTTACTCCTGGAATTTTCCATTCAGTATTTTGTGGCTATGGGTGACAGTGGTTGATGAACTGCAGTGAGGTGCAACTATGGTAAGGGGACTCCTGTATTGTACCTGTGGCTTCCAATCTTGTCTCTCCTGTTGGTCTGCAGGAATACAAATGTAACCAAGGAGATTTGTCTGTCTGCTTTCTATCTTGGTAGATAGCAGGAGACTGGAAAAGTATTTGTCAGATTACCCCATTTTACAAAATCCACTGAAAACTACTCGCGCGTGCGCGCACACACACACACACACACACACACACACACACACAGAGAGATAGACACAGACATAGACACTCACAGACACCCCCTCCCACAGACACACCTCCTATATACACCCACAGACACCCACAGACATCCACATATACACTCACAGACACACACACACACAGACACAGAGACACAGACACACATAGACACACACACACTCACAGACACAAAGACACACAGATACACACACATATACACAAACACACAGACACAGACACACAAGATTTTAGTAGTTTTCAAGACCCATCTCTCATCACTACTTCCTAACCCCCTCTCTCTTTTGCTGAAAGCGTTTATCTTCCTGACAAGTCTCCCTTGCAGTTTTCATCCGTGTATACGTGTCTTTGTGTGTGTTCCTGACCCACTGCAGGGTTCCTTGTATGCATGTATTGTTTGAATGTAAAAAAGTGTCAAGTGGGGGAGGGTAAAAACCTACTTGAAAGGAATTTTTTTAAATTAAAACACCATATTCTATTTATCCTAAACATATACAAAATTTATTTTAAAAGCTCTTCATGTTGTACACTTAAACTATATACAGTGTAAATAGTTTAAAAAGTATTACTTGTCTAAACTTATCAACTTTTATAAACAATTTTTATAAACACACACACACACACTACAGTTGCTGTATTACCTATAATTTGTAACAGGCTCCCAGACATTAGCTCAACTGCTTCCATGATGGAAGTAACTTTCAGACCATAAAACTCAGCATGTAGCCAGTACTACCTACCAAAATGAAGAACTAACCCATCAAAATTCACAGTTCTAGGACAATCTCTAAATGTACTAACCTTACTAACCTTTTCACCTCTGTAGTCTGTTTCTGGATAAATGTTCTTGCTGACTGAAGTACATTAATTCAGGGCATGGTTTTCTTGTTTAAAAGCTCACCCAAGAACTGCTTAGTCCATGCTACACTGGGATCCCAAACACCCAGTATAGTTGCAGGCTGGCTGATTAAAATTTTTCTATTGGCTTAAACCCATGTCTTAGAGGTCTTTTCTGGTAGATACCCCACAACAGAATTCACCCCAATTATAGCACTGGGTTTTTTTTGTACCAATTGCAACATTCTCTTGGCTGGGCCACCAGGGGAAGTGCTCCTTGACTGGTCTGGGTAGGAATATTTGGAGAGGCACTTCACTGTAGACTTTCCAACCAGTTATGGCTGAGGCTGAAACTTCAGGAGCCAGGGTTGTGTGTTGACAGCAGGCAGCTGCAACTGTTGTGTAGCTTCTGCAAGGTATCTCTAGAATACTCAAAGTTGACTGTGTTGGCAAAAGGACAGCTAGGTTGTCCAACTTAAGTTATCACTTAGATAGATTGTTCCACATCTCCCAACATGCTTATTTATATTCAGGAGGTTAAGTATCAGAGGGGTGCTTGCAATAATAACATAATTTAACATCAGTATTTACTGATATGTGCCACCACATACAGTTTCATACATTTATATTTTTGTTTTTCTGAGACATGGTCTCTCTAGGTAGTCTAGACTGTCCTGAAACTCACTATGTAGACCAGAATCAATCATGAACTCACAGAGGTCCCCCTGCCCTGCTTTAGATTAAAGAAGTGCCTCTGTGCCTAGCCCTATACATAGTTTTAATATCAATTATTTACTCTTTGAAAATTTCATATATGTGTACAATGTATCTTGATCATATCCATTTCCTACTACCTCAATCTAATTCTTCTCATGATTTCTTCCAACATATTTCTATTCCAATTTTATGTCTTCTTTTTAAAAGTTTCTGTTTGTTATTTAATTATTTGTTTATTTGTTCTAAACCCTAAGTCCAGGTACTTGCTGCCTGTGTATGTATGTATGTATGTATGTATGTATGTATGTGAAGTTATGCACTGGGGCATAGGTGAGCAACATACAAGTTATCACTCTTCCACAGAAAAATAATTCTACTTCTCCAAGAAACCATCAATGTCCAATTCCTCAGCTACTTTTGAGTTTTAAGCATTTAAGAGTATGTGTTTGTGTGTGTATATATATATATATATGTGTATGTGTGTGTGCAAACGTATGTTTGTATGTATCTGTATGTATGTGTGTGTGCATGCATGTTAGAGTGAGTGAGTGTGTGTGTGTGTGTGTGTGTGTGTGAGTATAAGTGCTCTATGTGTATGCCATGGCACATGCATGGAGGTCAGGAGAAAATGTTCATGAAGAGTTGGTCTTCTCCTTCCATCTCATTGAGACAGAGTCTCTCTTGCTGTTGCTTCCGAGTGATTTTCCTGCCTCTGCATCTCATCTCAGTGCAGAAGTGCTGGGATTACAGACATGAGCTCCCACATCTGGCTTGCTGTTGGTTTTGGGAACTGAACTCAGGCTGTCATGTTCGCTCAGAACCTTTATCTATGGAAGCGTCTCCCCAGCACCCCTCTCCTGCTCCTGACAAACTTCTGCTCTCAAGGGAATGATTTCCAAGAATGACAGACGTGAAGTTGGCACATTACCCCCTCTCATATGGAAGAGCACAAATTCTGAGACGAACTAGACTGGTACCGTGTGTGGGTGTCCTTCTTGGCACCTCGTGCTATTATGTCATCTGTCACTCTTGCCAGAATGCCCCTCATCTCCCTGATTTGACAGGCTTTTAACAGATTACTTTCACCATCTTATCCAGGGCAGGTTAGAGGTAGCATCTTAGGAGAAGCCAAGGGGAGTCCATGTAACTCTACAAATGATAGCTGAGGGTGGAGGTTGTGAGATGTGTGCTGGCCTTGGAGAGTTGTGAGGAACAGACACACATAATTTGCTGAGGTATGAGGAAAAGGAAGTGTGGAGAATAATGCTGTATTTTATTTTAGACTAAAAAACTAGAAGATTGGAATTCTTATTATTTAACACAGGAATCACCATAGGGAGAGGAGCTTAGGATAACACCTGTCTCATTTCCATATATTGTCTCTCTCTCTCTCCCTCCCCCTCTCTCTCTCCCTCCCCCTCTCTCTCTCCCTCCCCCCCTCTCTCTCCCTCTCTCTCTCCCTTCTTCCCTCCCTCCAACCCTCACTGTCTGTATACATGTAAGACACCACCATATCTGCATATCTGATACAGTCTTTGCAAATTAAAATAGATTTTTCTGTGTATGTGTGCATGAGTGTGTGCATGTTCAGGTGTTCATGGAGTTCAGATTCCCTGGAATTGTAGTTATAGGAGGTTCTATGTCACCTGATATGCGTGCTGAGAACCAAACCCCAGGTGCCCTGTACGTGATAGTAACTGCTGGGCCATCTCTTGAGCTCTATTAAAAAATTTTGTGCATGGGTATTTTGCCTACGTGTAAGTCTTGTTCTATATGCATGTCTAGTGCCCACAGAGGGTAGGAGAGGACACTGGGTCACCTGTGGATAACTGAGATATGTGGATGTTGGGAATTGAATCTGAGTTCTCTGGAAGGATAGCAACTGCTCTTAATAATTAACCACAGAGCCATCTCTCCAGTCCCCAGGTTTGTTTGTTTGTTTGTTTGTTTGTAAATAAGATTGTTACTATGTAACCCAGGCTGCTCAACTGTCCATTCTCCTACCTCTGCCTGCCTCCTAAGTGCTGAAAGAACAAGTGAGCCCCACCTGTTTTTTTACTTTATTTTTATGCTTTAGTTTGAGCGGTGTCTTTTGTTTTCCTTCCACTAAAACCAAAGTCCTTGTCACCTCTGTTTCAGTGAGTCATTTCTACCTCTCTGAGTCCACCTAGCTGAGGACCTCATCTCCTGCTGCATCTCCATATTTCCAGTAACTTCACTGTTCATCTCTGAGGTCTCCACCTATCCCATTCTGTGGCTTTGCTGAAGTCCTAGTTCCTGTTCTTTGCCATCTGTCTTTGTCCCACACCAGCTACTTTCACTTTCAGAATGGGCAAACCCCAGACAGTTGTATACTTACCCAAAGTACAATCGCCTTTCTCAACTTCCTTCCTTGTTCTATTTTCATTTATTTACTTAGAGACAGGGTTTCTCTGCATAACCCCAGCTGTTCTCGAACTTGTTCTATAGCCCTGGCTGGTCTCCAGCTCACAGAGGTCTGCTTGCCTTTGCCTCCTGAGTGCTAGGTTAAAGGTATTCATCACCACTGCCCAGTTTCTGGCTTATTTTAAAATTGCAAACTCTTGCTCTTTCTTTCTGTTTTTGAGAGACTCCAGTGTATAATGTTGTGTCTTATTTGCTCTTTTTCCTGTCGGGGTCCAGCCTCTACACAGGATCAGAGTTCTCTACTGGAATCAGGGATATCTGGAAGGCACATAATAAACAGACACAGACTACTTTTCACTGACAGGCACTTTTTCAAGTCTCTCTCTCTCTCTCTCTCTCTCTCTCTCTCTCTCTCTCTCTCTCTCTCTCTCTCGCAGCTTGAGGCTGCACCACACTGCATTCTCTTGTGCGCTTTGCTTTTCTTCAACTTCCACACTTGTACACACCCCTGTGCATCCCCTTTCACTCACACATACACTCTTCACATTCACCTCACACACACCACACGCACTCTCCTTTCACTCACACACACTGGCCATACACATTCTCTCTTCACTCAGTCTTCACATTCTCTCTCACATTCTCTCTACTCACCTCATGCACACCGCAATCTCACCTCACTCGCTCTCCACTTGCTCTTCCACCTTTTTCTTGGCCCAGTCTTTTATTAATACTCCAAAAGCAGGTTAAAAAAAGAAAAAGGACATTGTATAGTCATTGCTAAATCAAATTTAAAAGAATAACCACATCCCACAAAGAATCAACAATTACAGTTGTCCCACAAGGTTTCAAGCTTCCCTGATTCCCAGGCCTATGGTCAAAATAATAATAATTGCAAACTTATCATTATTTAAACTTTAACTTTGGACTTATTATACTTCAGAGCTCAGAGCTCCAAGGTCAGACACTTGCACTTTCCTGTCAAACTCTGAGGATAAATGATGTGGGCACAGCTGCCAAGCAGTGGCCAGCAAGAATCAAATTAACCCTTAACTCAGTAGTTCTGCTAGCCTTCTGCTTCTGTACATTGCACATAATGACTCTCCTAAGAGTCCCAATGTTTTGACTTAGTTTTTACTAATATTTAATTTTATGCACTCTATACTTTCTTACCCAGGAACTCTCAAATATTTTACAAAACTTATTTCATAACTTCAATATTTTTTCCTTTCTTGAGGTCTCAGTGTTGGCTCTATTTCATTTTCTAATAATTTCTTCAAAGTTTATTTGCAAGTCAAACATGAATCTCAACTACCATTGTGCAGTTATTGCTCTGTTTCCAAGATGAGAACAAACAGCATGCACCTGGGCCTTTAGGATTGTGCTGTGCTGTGCCGTATGCCTCAATGTTTAATTGTTTAAGAATCATTACATCAAGGAACATCTAGTTTCACAGATTTCACCAGAGCAGAAGGAGAAAGAAATAGAAAAGTCAGATATAATAGAATAATATACACACCAAGGCCTACTGAAAAGCAGTGATGAACAAATAAAATCTATACAGCCATGGTTCAGGGCTAAGATTAGGAGAAATAGGAACAACTGTTTTCTTTTTTACAAAAAGAGCTGCCATGGGTTACTGAGATGTCTCTATCCTGGCCTACTGTGGGCAGTCCCTTATTTCAGATGGCAGGTCCTCTGGAGGGATGTGTCTCATGCTTCTCAGGGTCTCAAATGCCATCCGTTTTACAAGGAGCTGCTGCGAGCTTCTGAGATTTTTCCATCCCAGCCTGCTGCTGGCATTCCCTGTCATTGTATACTGTCCTCAGCATTTCCCTAATCTTTTCAGTGTTGGAGATAAAGCCCAGGGGCTGAAACATGCCAAGCCAACGTGCTTTATCACCAAGCTGCATCTCCATCCATTAAAAAATTAATTGTTTTATATGTATGAGTATTTTGCCTTTAATTATATCTATGCACTACATTTACATCTGGCGCCGTTGGAAAGCAAAAGAGGATATTGGATCCCCTAGAACTAGAGTTACAGATGGTTGTGAGCTGCTATGTGTGTTGGGAATCTGGATTCTCTCTGGCCCTCCATCCATTTTTTTCTACAGTGAAAAGCTTAGTCCATAGTAAGCTCGGCTGTGGTTTAGGACAGTTAAGAACAAACCACAGGATGGCTTGTCAGCAACTTTGACATAGAAAAAGGAGGAAGTAGTCAGAATCAAAATGAGTTGATGACATAATGGTACACAAAACCAGAAGGTCATCTGTTTGAAGCCAGCCTGAACTGCATAGGGAATTCTTTCTCAGATATCCCCTCCCAGAAAATGGAGTTTCGGGCTGGGGATGTAGTTCAGTTATAAGAGGGGCTTACACTTAGCATGTATGCAGAAAGCCTTTGGTTGGAGCTGTACTACAGCCTGAAGTGGAAGTGGTGGTGAACTCCTACAAAAACTCAAGATGTGGAGGAGGCAGGAGGATCAGAAGTTCCTTGGCTTCATAGAGAGTTCTAGGCCAGCCTGTGCTACACAGGCTTTGAGAAACCAGCCCAACTCCGTTTTGTAGTCAGGTACTGTGGGGCATTGGGCTATGCACAGACAGGCTGCTCTCCAGTCGAGCTGAGATGCTGAACCCCGGGACCTGGTAGTGATAATTTACCTACATGGGACAGAAGGAGTTCTCTCATGTCTCCTGGAACTCTGGCTCCTGTCTAAGTTACCACCCCCCTCAGCCCCCACAAGAGAAGCATGGTTAGCAGTCACGTAGGCAATGTCCCAAGCTTCTGACCTTCAGGCTAGACTCCTCCCCAGTTACCTAACAACAGAAAAGATAGCAACATACTTTAAAAGGGGCTGTTTGGCCCCTCCTTTCTCTTTCACTTCTCTTACTCTGTTCTCTTACTTTCCTCTTCTCTCCCTCTCTCCCTCTTACTCTCTCTTTCTCTCTAGCCTTCCCCCCTCTCTTCTCTCTCTTTTCCCCCTTCGTCTCTTCTTGGCCATGACCAGCCTCTCTCTCTTTCTACCTTCTCTCTTTCCCCCTGCCTTTCTACAATAAAGCTCTAAAACCATAGACAGTCTCTGCTCATCAAGGCTGCGCTCACTCTCGAATGCATGGGAACCTCTCTTCCCTCTCTCCCATAACCCCAGGGCTACAGTGCAGGCTTCCCCTTGTCCACCCCCCACCCCCCGTCGAGTGGGCCAGAGGCTTGGATGCCCACCCAGGGCTGAGTGGAAATCGTCTGGCAGCCTTCCACGTACACCTGTCCAGAGCATAGGTGGAACTCTGGCCAGATGTGGGTCCTCCCTCCCCCCTCTTCCCCAGGCCCCTTATTAGTTCCCACAAGGTACCACTTTGATACGGCAGCTCAGTGAGGTTTCTGTTTACTGTAAAACTTATGTTTCTTGGGGTTGGGCTGTATATACCCCTGTAATCATAAAATATCCTGTAACAAATGTTCTGGGAAATTTTTCTTAAAAGCCTGGTCTTTGCTGAGAGAATAAAATAGTGAGTCACTCTTCATTACAGAAAGAAAACCCATTTGAAGACCATTTTTCTGTATAATCACTTCAAAAACATGAATATCACTTTGGAGGTAAGAGACATCTGGCATTTCTTAAATTAGTATTGCAGAGAAAACCATCATTTTTAATATTAGCCAAGATGTCAGTTTTTGTTTGTATTAATGATATGACTACATATTTATTGAGTGATGTGTGCTATTTTTATACAAGGATACCTGTGCAATAATCAAATCAAGGTATATACTGCCAGTAAAGTTTCGCATAAATCAAAAGCTAAGAAACTTTCAAAGTTTTCACAGCTTTGTCTTCAAGACAGCAGTGGAGCTCCAATCAGAGAGAGCAGTGGGACATAAGGACTGGAAGGGTGGAATTGGTAACAGTGATGGTGGTTGTTTGTGCATAGAGTCACAGGGGAGATGGTACCCAAGGCCCTCAGGTATGAGAGTACAGAAGGAAATAAAAAATGGAGATCCAAAGTGAGAGACTAGAAGTGGGGCTTCTAATGTGGCTATTGATTTAGAAATGGTTGAGTGCCGTTTCTTAAAGACTCTTGACTTGGGGTTTTCTGTGACACTGAAGACATTAATTGAAGACAAAAAGAGTGACACTGAAGGCATTAATTCTGCTTGGCAAGGCTTACTCCCATATGGACAAACAAGACTCTGGTGTTCCTGGTTACAAACATCTCAGGGAATATGACTAAAGAGAACCATATCTCCTCATGCAGTCCACATTGAGAATCTGGTCAGAGGACCATAGTCATTACTATAGTCAGCTTTTCCCATTAACATAAATCCAAGTGAAAATAACTAATCTGTAGGATTCATATCAGAGAAAACAAAAAATTGGGGGGTTTTTTTGGAGAAAAGAAAGAGGAACTTCAACCCAAAAGACTCACACATTCCAATAGATGCAAAAAGATGCAACACAGAGGAGTAAAAACTCCACTTTGACAAGTCATTACTTCACAACATCAGAACACAAACAGGATGATGTAACTAGACTGCCAGATCAAGGTTTTGCTGTACTACTATTAGGCAGTTTTAAACACTGTGATGGTTAGAAGCCCCATTTCTAGTCTCTCACTTTGGATCTCCACTTTTGATTTCCTTCAGTACTCTCATTAGTACAATCATCAAGTGATGATTGGCCCAGGAAGTGGCACTATTAGGAAGTGTGGTCTTGTTGGAGTAGGTGTGTCATTGTTGTAGTGTGATGGTTTGTATATTCTTGGACCAGGGAGTGGCACCACTTGGAGGTGTAGCCTTGTTGGAATAGGTGTGACCTGGTTGGAGTAGGTGTGTCACTGTGGCTGTGGGCTTAAGACCCTCATCCTAGTTGCCTGGAAGTCAGTCTTCCACTAGCAGCCTTTGGATGAAGACATAGAACTCTCAGCTCCTCCTGTGCCATACCTGCCTGGATGCTGCCATGCTTCCACCTTGATGATAATGGACTGAACCTCTGAACCTGTAAACCAGCCCCAGTTAAATGCTGTTTTTAATAAGACTTGCCTTGGTCATGGTGTCTGTTCATAGCAGTAGAACCCTAAGACAAACACCAAGTTGAGGAATCAAATAGAATTTAGCCCAAAGAAAGAAAGAGAGAGCTCTTAAACCATTTAACACAGAGAGAAGGAAGTTTCCAGAGGGTACAAATTAAATAGTATCTTGGTGTAAAAATCTAAAATGTGAGTGAGTGCTAGCTGACAGGAGCTTGATATAGCTGTTTTCTTGAGAGGCTTTGCCAGAGACTTATCAATACAGATGTGAATGCTTGCAGCCAACCATAGGACTGAGCACAGAGACCCAGTGGGGGAGTTAGGGAAAGGACAGAGGGATTGAAGGGGTTTGTGACTTCATAGGAAGAACAATATCAACCAACCAGACCCCCCCAGAGCTTCTAAGGACTAAACCACCAACCAAAGAGTACACATGGAGGGACCCATGGCTCCAGTTGCATATAAGGATGACCTTATCTGGCGTCAGTGGGAGGGGAAACTCTTGGTCCTATGAAGGCTTGCTGCCTCAGCATAGGATAATGCTAGGGCCATGAGGCAAGAGTGGGTGGGTCGGGGAGCACCCTCATAGAAGCAGGGAGGTGGGTGTGATATGGGCTTTGCAGAGGGGAAACCTGGAAGGCAGATAACATTTGAAATGTAAATAAATAAAACAACCAATAAAACACTAAGACAATTAAAATGTGGAGAAAAACAGCAAAAAGAAAAGAGAAACACTGCAAAGAACTATATGGAAATTCTGGAAATAAAAACATTGATCAAAAAATGTAATATATGAAGCATTGCTGTCAGATAAAATTATATAGAAAAATACCAAAATATCACAGATGAAGGGCAAGATCAATACAGTAATACATATATAAGTATATAAAGAAAATTTAAGTAAGAACATGACCAAAAATTTTAGGACACATTCAAAAGACAAAGTCTACCAATATCTTGGATAGAAGAATAAAATCAAATTGTTGAAATAAGCTTTCCTATGAGATTATTGTCAATAGTTTCCCACACCTAGAAAATTAATAGACATCTAAACAGAGAAAGAATTCTTAACTTCAAATGTGTGGTATCAGAAAAAAAAATCCCTCTATGACATACCATAATTAAAATTCAAATAAAATGACACTGAAAACTATAAGTGAAAATACAAAGTCACATATAAAGACAGGAACACTAGAATAACAGTGGGTCTGTTGTCCACAATACTATAAGCTAGGAGAGTATGAAACAATGAACTTCAAACTTTAAAAGAAAATCACCAACCAACATTTCTATACCTAATAAGTTATTTATTTAAGGCAATTTAAAAGAAGAATTAAGGCAACTCTAAAATATTCATTGTTACTGTGCATTTGTGTGCATGATGTGTGTGTAAGTATCCGTGGGCATGTGCCATGGTGTGCACATGGAGGTCAGAAGATAACTCTTAGGAGTCAGTTCTCTCCTGAAGAGCCAGCATTCCCCCATTTTAGGCTTATAAGCCATCTTACAGTAAGGACAAATTAAGCTCATTCCTGTTTATGATTAAACCTCTATTTCTGCAGGATTGGGCTGTGCCCCACCTGTAGCTTTAACTACAAATGATTCTACATTGCCTGTTCCAGGAATGGAAATCATGTCTGTTTCACAAAGTTGTTTAAAACCGTCTTGCAAGCCTACCTCTGTTTCAATAAGGTTGGTATAGCTATCTTGTTATGACTACCTATTGTTACGACTTCCTTGTAACCATGTCTGTGTCTCAGGAGGTTGTTAGGATTAGCTTATGATGGTTTGGCCTGATAACTGTACCCATTCAACCCACCAAATCCCATATTTGGAAATCCCCTACCTCTGAGCTAAAAAGCCTTGGCTTCCTCACATCCAAAGCTGACCTCTCAAACCCGGCCATAGGGGTGGCAGCCTATGTATATGAATAGAAAAGGCTGTCCCAATTAATTGCTTGCTTTAATTAATTTGGCTATGATGATTTGGGTCGTGGTATTTTTCCCCCCATCTTGGGGATTAGCACTTCCACTGTGGGATCAGAAGATGCAACTCAGTTTACAGAGCTACACCAGGGCAGGGGCCTCACCCACTAACTTTTTGTTTAATCTTTTCTATAAACTATTGGGGGTAAGGTGAGGAGAAACAGGTGCTTTTTTTCCTCCTCCCAATTTTGACTAAAACTCCAAATAAATCCACTTTTTTTTAGCTTACTAAAATTAAAGGAAAAAAAACCCACCTAGTCAGATATTTCTGGGAGCCAAACTTCTACCAGCCTGCTTCCCCAGATAATAGCTGTACATTTGTTGAAATATCCACAGTTGTCATCTTGATTCAGCTACCCGAATTTGGTTATGGCAGGCAAGGACCTCCTCCCTGATTAAACTACTATTTTTCTTCATTTAATAAAGGTAATGGCAGAATTGACTCAACTCTCAGAGCAGTGACTTTCCTAACTCCTGGCTATGGTCGAGTTGCTTCAGTGTCGCCAGCTTTCCTGTTGCTTTCTCCTGGGCCAGCTCACCACTTCTCAAACTACACACTTTTGCAACAGCAGCAAGATCTTCCTGACATCTTCCTCAAGCCCAAGTTTTGGTTGTAGTTTATCTTATTTTACTTTAGTTTTGCCTTGGACCACGGAATGGATATCTTTTCCATCAGTGAACAGGCTGCATCTTCCACTGTGGCTCACTGCATGCTTGAAGGACAGCCATTAGTCTGTAACACTGTGCAGTGTTGTCCTTCAGGTAGCTGCCACAAAGATAACTCTATTCTCTTCTCAGGCTAAGCTATGGACTCTCCCCTTCTGAGCAGGCGGGGGCACCCTGGGTACCCCCCTTCTGACATTTCAAGTCTTTGTGAGGCTAGGCACTTCCTCTCCCACTGAGGCCAAACAAGACAGCCCAAGCCGTGCCCTCATAACCGATTCCCACCAGTGGAACGTGAGCAGGAGTGACTTGTGCCATTTCAGTGTTCTAAGAGAGAAATGCTGGACGGGTGCAGGGGGAGAGGAATCCGTATCCACTGCAGTGAGAATAGCAATTTGTGAAATCACCATGGAAATCAATATGGAGGTACCCCCACAGTCCCCCCCAAAAAAACCCTAAACATAAAATGGCTATTTGATCCAGCTATACCACTCCTGGCTATATGGCCAAAGGAATCAAAGTCACCATGCTACAGAAATTCCTGCACATGTATGTTTACTATAGCACTATTTACAACAGCCACGTTGTGGAAAAAAGCTAGGTGTCCACCAGTGGATGAATGGATAAAGAAAATATGGCACATAAACAAAGTGGAATTTTTACCTAGCCATAAAGAGGAATAAATTTGTGGCATTGTCAGGAAAATGAATGGAACTGGGGATCATTGTATTCAGGGAAATAAGATAGACCCAGAAAAACAAATATAAAATAAAATATATGTAAATACACACATACACATACATGTATATGTATATGTATATGTGTGTGTGTGTGTGTGTGTGTGTGTGTGTGTGTGTAGGTAATGGGGGAGTGAATAAAGTACAAAAAGTACAAGGATGTACATGTGTGAAAACACCATGATTAAACCCATTTACTATAGAAATTTAATAAAAATAAAGATAAAGATAATAAATGGATATACCATGTCTCTCTCAGGTTCAAGGCCTAGTGAAGTGAAGCCAGAGGAGACCTGGTTACCTCAGTTATCCCAGGAAGAACTCCACATGCCAGCCTGGATCTTCCACATGGTAGTCTCACCATGGCAGAATAAAAAAAAAAACTATCCTTTTTTTTATCTTGTTTAAGATTTTATTTTGAACTATGTGTGTAAGTGTGCATTTGTGCATATACATACAGGTGCCTGTGGAGGCATCAGATCCATCAGTGGCATCAGATCTCTTGCAGCTGGAGTTAAAGGCTGATGTAGTTTCCTGATGTTGCTTTTCAGAGCCAAACTTGGGTACTTTGCAAGAACAGCATAAATTCTTTACTACTAAGAATACTAGCTAAGAGCTATCCTTCTTAGGTCCAGCTTGGTTCATTTTTTAAAGCATATAAATGACTTCAAGTTTTATAATCTTAGAGGAAGTTTGATATATATCTTTCTCAGACAATGAGCTTCATTGACATGTGTATTTCAAGTGTCCTATACATATAGACCCAATCAACTCCATAGTCACCACTGTGAAAGTGGACCATTTGATCAGAAAAATGATCCAATATATATAAGGTTACATGAAAGGGTGGCTTAATTAAGGCTCTCCATTTTATTTTAGGCATGTCAAGCACAGTGATATCAAGTTCAAATTTAACTGTGCTTCAAATTCAGCAACTGAAATCTCTCTTAGCAGGTCAAGGTCAACATAGCTGACATAAACCTGATATGTGGATCAGAGATGGTTTTCGTGGAGGACATGGGCATATTCAAGACTCTTTTAAGAGAACAGTTCTCCTTTATGTCCCAGTCAAGAGAAAGAGGAACCAAGCCCTGTGTGAAAAACTTGGTAAGAAAACCACAGTAGTTACAATATAGCATCTGATAGCCGTAGCCTGGACAGCTGTGGCCAGGCTGAAGCTAAGGGAGACAGCATAGTGCCTACCGTGCTTGATTCCTGAGTTTCTCTTGTCACATTTTAGAACCACAAAAGCCTAAAAGCTGTGAGTTTCAGAGGCTGCAAAATCAGGTGCCTAAACCCAAGTCCTGCTTTCATCCATGATGTAGAACTGTCCTGGTTCAAGGGGAAAACAAAGTGACAGAAGGGTAGTTTCTATCCAGGTTTCCTGCTTCACTGACCCTAGCTAGAACCAAAAGCTGAGAGGCCAAATTAAGCCTAGATTTCTAGTAAAGTAGTGAACATTTAAAATTGGAGTTTCTTTTCAGGTCCCGAGTCCATGTGGTCTGAGAAGAGAATGAAAGTTTTTTGCAATAAGTTTTGATGATGGTCTATCTTCAGTTGGCCCATATCAAAAGAGCTGCTGTTAGAGGAGGAAAGGCTGACAGGGTAACACTCAAAATTATTTGAAGTCCAACTCACATTTGGAACTCACCAGACTTCAGATTTTAACTCTTCTCCAGATTAATTCTCTTGGCCAACTTTTGGGTTCCATGGATTTTATCTAGATAGGTAAGACCTTTAGTTTTATGTATGCATCTTGTTCACTCCCTCTTGCTCTCTTCTTCCCTCCCTCTTTGTGTCTCTTTGTGTGTGTCCTGTTATTTTAGCTCTTGGTTGAGGGGCTCTCGAAACCAAAGGCATCTGATCCCCAGGAGCTAGAGTTAAAGATGGTTGTGAGCCACCTGCAATGAGTACTAGAATTTGAATTTTGGTCCTCTCTCTGCAAGAGCCTTACACACTCTTATCTACTAAGCCATCTCTCTAGCTTTGAGAAGAACATTTTAAACTAGGGATAAAGACATTGTTAGAGTCCAGTACAATGCCGAAGTCACCTATCATTTCCACAACAGCAGATAATTCAGGATTTTGTCATGTTCACAGCTGATGACTCTGAGTTAGATACACACCCAGCAGTTACCCAGTCTCAGGTTCTACCATTATGTCACAGAGGGTGTGATGTTAGTTTAAATTGTCAACTAGACACAACTTAGAATCACCTGGGAAAAGACTGTCATTGAGGGAATTTCTACATCAGGCTAGCCTGTGGGCAGATTTTTTGGGGGTGGGGGAGGGGAGTTGTCTTAAGTGAATGATGTATGAAGATTTATCCCACTGTGGGTGGCATCATTCCCTAGTCAGAGGCTCTTGAAGTGAGTGAGAGCAAAAAAAGCAAACAACATAAGCAAGCAAGAAAAAACACACTTATTTCTCTCCGACCTCAAAACTAGATATGATGTGACTGGGTGCTTTAAACTCATGCAACTGTCACTTCTGAGCTGTGATAGACTGTAACCTGGAACTATGGACTAAATTAAACACTTTCTCCCCAGAGTTGCTTTCTGTTTTCAGGGTATTTTATCAAAGCAGCAAGAAGTGGAACTAGAAAAGATAAGAAAATAAATTGTCCAATGTAGAAAATTTGCCGTATCAAAGTCCAAAGCAAGGGCATCAAGGC
The DNA here is from genome assembly GCF_000001635.26 of Mus musculus. Classification (NCBI taxonomy): domain Eukaryota; kingdom Metazoa; phylum Chordata; class Mammalia; order Rodentia; family Muridae; genus Mus; species Mus musculus. The sequence continues at coordinate 4,071,847 of NC_000073.6, read as the reverse complement.
AGAAGGCAATGCCCTTACACACAGCTCTCAGCCTCTATTGCAGAAATGTGTGGCAGCTACTATTAGCTTTGCAGGGATTTGTACTGGCTTCTTGGAGGAGCTTGGGAATCTTTCCCTTTGGTGTTACATAGAGCTTCAGGCTTCTAAGTTCCCACTAAATGAAAGGTCAAGGTTAGGGTTGTCTATGGAGTGTTACAGCATGTGCTTGCTGTGGTGTGAATGTGAAATGACCTATATGAGCTCATGGTTTGAGCACTTGTTCAGTGAGAAGTTTGTGGAACCTTTGGGACATGCTGTCTAGCTGGTGGACATAGGTCACCAGAGGTGGGTCTTTGAAGATTATAGCCTGATCTTGTTTCCAGCCAGGATCCCAGTTTCCTGATCCATTAAGATGCGAACAAGATACACCGAGAGCTTCTTATATCACACACTTTCATATGAGTCTTCAACTTCAGGCACTGAACTTATGATGAGCAACTGGTAAATCTTGGATGGTTGGTTTCTGAGAAAGGAGATTCTCATATCTAAGCAAGTCTACAAGGGGAAGTGACTTGCTCAGGTCACTGAGGCCGTGGGAGGCTGAACCAGAGGAGGAACTTACCCTAACGTCTGACCTTGCAGACAGTCTTTTGAAGCCCTTCAAAGCCCTCAAAACCAAGTTTTCACTGAACACTTGTTGGAATGGTCAGATCCAGAGCAGTGGTGACTGCAGACCCGGGTAAAGCTGTAGAGTGGTAGGACTGCAGTTATTGGCAGTGGGGCGTCAGTGTGAACAAGTGCTCAAACCATGAGCTCATATAGGCCATTTCACATTCACACCACAGCAAGCACATGCTGTAACACTCCATAGACAACCCTAACCTTGACCTTTCATTTAGTGGGAACTTAGAAGCCCGAAGCTGATGATACAGTAAGTCTAGTTCGAATTTTAAAAAAGCATATTTTATAAGGTCCAGCAATCTTGATCCTTGCTATCTGCTCAAGATATTGAAAAGCTGTGTCTTCACAAATAAACTTGCTAATGGACTTGGAAAAAACGTGCATCACTAAGTGAAAGAAGCTCATCCCAAAGGACCATGTATGATCTGATTTCAATTGCAAGATGTTCTGAAGAAAACAAAACTCACAGAGGCAGGAAGTAGTTGTGCATGCAGCTGAGAAACAGAGTGCTAGCCTAGCACGTGTAAAACCTTGGGTTCCATGATAGTTTTCATTGTCAGCTTGGTGATATTTCATAATACTTTGGAAACACAACCATGGGTGTGTCTACAAGACAATGATCCTCAACTGTGTGTCAAGACATCTTGGGGTGTTGAGTGTCCCTTTCATGAGGTTGCACTTCAAATACCATACACATCAGATATTTATAATTCATAGCAGTAGCAAAATTACAGTTATGAAGTAGCAACAAAAATAATTTTGTGGTTGGGGTCACCACTGCATGAGGTACTGTCTCAAAGGGTCTCAGTCTGAGAAGGGTTGAGAATCACTGCTATAAGGTATCTCCAGAAGAGTTTAACAGAGCTGAGAAGACCTGCGCGGAGTGTTGATGGCACCAGCTCATGGGTGTGGTCCCCTAGACTGAATTAAAAGGAGAAAGCAGTCGGGCATGGTGACGCACACCTTTAAACCCAGCACTTGGGAGGCAGAGGCAGGCAGATTTTTGAGTTCGAGGCCAGCCTGGTTTACAATGTGAGTTCCAGGACAGCCAGGGCTATACAGAGAAACCCTGTTTCGGAAAAAAAAAAAAAAAAAAAAAAAACAAACAAAAAAAAAAAACTGAAAAAATAAAATAAAAGGAGAAAGCAAGCTGGCACCAACATTTGCCTCTATTTGCTCCTTGACTGGTAGATATGTGGCCAGCTGCTTCACACTCCTGATGCTATGACTTTTCTGCCATGATGGATGGTACCCTGGAGCTATGGCCTAAAGGAAACCCATCCTTCCTTAAGTTGCTATTGGAGACACTGCCAAAGCAATGAAAAAATAACTAACACACACACACACACACACTCTCTCTCGCTCTCTCTCTCTCTCACACACACACACACACACACACACACACACACGCGCGCGCGCATGAGAGAGAGAGAGAGAGAGAGAGAGAGAGAGACAGTGACAGAGATGCAGATAGAGAAATAAATGGGTCACAGATAGAGAAATAGATTTTTATATTGGCCTTTAAATCTTACTTTATTTTTTTTATTAGATATTTTCTTTATTTACATTTCAAATGTTATCCCCTTTCCTGGTTTACTCTCTGAAACCCTCCTAACCCCTCCTGCCCCTCCCCCTGCTCACCAACCCACCCACTCCCACTTCCTGGCCCTGGCATTCCCCTATACTGGGGCATAGAACCATCACAGGACCAAGGGCCTCTCCTCCCATTGATGACCAACTAGGCCATCCTCTGTTACATATGCAGCTAGAGTCATGAGTCCCACCATGTGTTTTCTTTGATTGGTGGTTTAGTCCCAGGTAACTCTGGGGGTACTGCTTAGTTCATGTTGTTGTTCCTCGTGTGGGGCTGCAAACCCCTTCAGTTCCTTCTGTACATTCTCTAGATCCTTCATTGGGGACCCTGTGTTCCATCCCATGGATGGCTGTGAGCATCCACTTCTGTATTTGCAAGGCACTGGCAGGACCTCTCAGGAGACAGCTATATCAGGGTCTTGTCAGTAAGCTCTTGTTCTCATCTGCAATAGTGTTTGGGTTTGATGACTGTATATGGAATAGATCCCCAGGTGGGGCAGTCTCTGGATGGTCATTCCTTCAGTCTCTGCCCCACACTTTGTCTCTGTAACTCCTTCCATGGGTATTTTGTTCTCCCTTCTAAGAAGGATCAAAGTATCCACACTTTGGTCTTCCTTCTTCTTGAGTTTCATGTGTTTTGTGAATTGTATCTTGGGTTTTAGAAATCGGTGTTTTAAAGGGAAATAAAACTATTTCTTATGGTTCTATAATGGTTACATTTACCCAACGCACAGGATACACAGCAGAGTATGAACTACAGATCCTGGATGACAGCAATACGTTTGTGTACATTTATCACTTGGAGAATGTCTATCACTCTGGTTGGGTAGAGCAGGGAAGGAAGGACACAGAAAACTCTTCGCCTTCTGGTCAGTTTTCCTGTGAACCTCAAGTTTCTACTAAATTATATTTTTAAAAGAATGAATTCAAACAACTGCTCTTCCAAAGGTCTGGTGTTCAATTCCCAGCAACCACATGGTAGTTCACAGCCATCTGTAATGGGGTTCTTGCCCTCTTCTGGAGTGTCTGAAGAGAGCAACACTGTGCTCATATACAATAAATAAATAAATAAATAAATAAATAAATAAATAAATAAATCTTAAAAAAATAAAGTCAAATGAGCCATCTGAGTCTGATGTCTGCTGTTGGACATTAGTTGGGTAGGTGGGGCTTTGGGCCAGTCACTGGGCCTCCTTGCCCTCAGTCTCTTCTCCATTTTTGTTCCTGCAGTTCATTTAGACAGGGACAATTCTGGGTCAGAGTTTTTGATTGCAGGATGGCAACCCCATCCCTCCACTTGATGCCCTATTTTTCTACTGGAGGTGGGCTCTACAAGTTCCCTCTCCCCACTGTAGAGCACTTCATCTAAAGTCCTCCCATGAAGTGCTGGGTGTCTCTCACTTCCCAGGTCTCTGGTACTTTCTAGAGGGTCCCAGCTGGTGGGGTGGGAGTGGTGAGGATATCCTCTTGGAGATGGAGGAGGATGAATGGGTGAGCAAGTGTAGGAGGATAGATCAGGAGGGGGATAATGACTGGACTGAAAAAAAAAGATTATAGAATAATAATAAAATGAAAAAAAGGAGGAAACACAAACTCAAGCTAAATCTGGAGGTGGGATTTTGAGACAGTTACCTTTACTCACAAAACAGTATATAAAATTACATATTATATTCTGCTTATTATAGTTGTAACAAACCTGTGGCACTAAAACTAACCAACCGGTTTACTGATACCCACTGATTGTGAGTGTAACGCTGTCGCTACTACTAAAAAATAATAAATTATTGATACAAAAAACAAAAGTACCTTCTAAATGTAGTGAGATCAGAGGCAAGAGGAGTCAAGTTTAAGCCTGTACTTCTTTTGTTCCTGTGAGATATCAGATGATGAAAACAGTGTACTGCTCTGTCTATAGTAGCTTAGAACATCATTTCCTATACCTTTACCTGCTACAGTGTCCAGAGCCAATTCTAGTAAAGATAGTGCCGGTTGGAGCCTTCATGTGGTGTGAGCCAGCCCTTGCCCATGCAGACCACCTGCTTCTCCACTTAGGAAGGACTGGGGGAGAAGAGGGATGACACATCCCAGGTGCATGCCCTCAAATCACAAGGCTTGTGTGCTACAGGCCAGCAGGCTGGATCCACAGCTGAGAAGTGTAAGCAAGAGTGGATTCTGGCTGAGGTGGGGGAGCATTGCACTCTATTGCTCTTTAAGCCTGGCAGAGGAAAATCCTTCCCCTAACACACAGCGTCTCTTCTCCTGTCTTAACATGGAGATTCTACTGTGGTTGGTTAAAAGGAGGAACTGGAGAGACTGGGTTTATCTGCATCACCACCAAAACTAAAATTCCAGAAGTCACGTGATCGTTTCCTGGGACTTCTCCTAAATCTATGGTTTGAACTGAGTGTGCATAGGCAGAGAAAGCATATATCCACTCAGTGCAAGAAGTTCATAGGTCTTTGAGCTCCCTAGATTAGGAGAAGATGGGTCTCACAGTGCACATCTAAGTCCTCAGTCATATTCAATACAGAGACACATATGACCATGTGACTCAATATTACCTCCCGTAGAAGATGCCTTATTGGTGTTGGCAGTTCTGGAACACAGGTGTGCACACCCCTCCAACTCCTCAGTTGCAAGTTCTTCTTCTGTTAACAGAGAAGGGAACAGTAGCTCTTTAATAAGCCAATGCTTGCCTCAGAATCCAAACTTCAGGAACAGTCAGGAAGGGAAATTAGATTTTTTTCTGGTGATTCTCCTGTCGTTCTGAATCATATATAAGCATCCTCAGTACAGCCACAAATCAGATTGTCTTTGCAGGTGAAACTCCAATGCTCTTACAAGTGTGACTTGACAAGATAAAGGAGCCAGTAACTCTCCAAGCCATAACTCATGCTAAAGTGGTGAACAGACAGACTGTAAAACTGTCTATTCCCATTAATATAAATGCATCTTTAAGGGTGTGACCCGTGTTGACTTTATATCCATGGATATTTGGAAAGCATTAATTGGATTCAGTGGGTAAATAAATAAATAAATAAATAAACACAACACAGTGTGGTGGAACACACCTGCTGTTCCAGAACTTAGGAGGTAAAGGCAAGAGGATCTGGAATTCAAGGAAATCGACTATAGTGAATTCAAGACTTCCCTGGGGTATGTGACACCACATTTAAAACAAAAAACAAAAAACAAAGGAGAATAAGAAGGAGAAATTAAAAAGTAATATGTATATGTATGAAAATTTAAAAGTGTAATATAAAAATATTTAATTTCACTATGTAGACTATAAAAAGTTTCTCTGTTGAGGTTTGAGAAACATAGTGATCTATGAATGTAATGGTAAGTCATTAGGAATTGGTTTATAATATATTTCTTTATTTTCATATATGCAGTCAAAATACCCATATACATAAAATAAAATGAAACTATGTTTAAAAACAGTTTAAAGGGTTGGAGCTATAATACAACAGCAGAGTGCTTGACTGACATGTGCGAGACCCTAAATTCATTCCTTTCTAATGAAAGAAAAAAGAGATGGGAGTGTGGAAGGTGGAAGGGAAAGTATTAGGGAGGGAGGGAGGAATTTCAAGAATGCACCATCTTGAGTTTGGCTTAGCAGCCAGCAATTTTCTAGGGACCCGGGTTAGTATTTTCGTTGATGTTAGTTCATTCTGCTATACAATGTCTGTATGTGTGACCTATAGATGTCATAGCCTGTTGATGTAGTTGTCAGTGATAGACAGACATACAGGAGGGTAAAGGTCTCCTTGTGAAACCCTCTGTAAGGAAGAGAGGGTTCATTCCTACCAACCCTTAACACATAAAGTTTAATCTATTTCATCACTTGGTCACATTTGGTCATCTGAGCTGCTTTGGACAAGCTGGGCCCGGTGGCACAGGCCTTGCAATTCTAGTTACTCAGGAGTCTGAGGCAGGACAATTACAAGGTCAATGTGGAACTGTTGAAATTGTCTTAGCTCACACCTCAGTTTCTCTCTGTTTACTCTCACAGACTCAGAACAGAACAACTTTCACAGAGCTATGACTTTATGAGGAGGACGACTGAGCACATGCTGTTTTGTCAACCACCAACAGTGTCAGCTAGAGGGAAAGTGAAGAGTCACTGTGCCTGCCTTCAGACACAGATGACCTACAGACTCTGTAAGAGGGTGCCTCTACTCTACCTTTGCTCATGGCACACAAGACACTGCCTTTTCTCTTCTTGACAGATGGTCATCTGTCTGTCCTCAAACCCTAGGTCTTTTATCTATTCAGTCCCTTTAGGATTTTGTTTATGCTACTTCATACCATTCTAGTTCCAATGGTACTGAAGAATAGAGAGAGGAAGGGAGAATTAAGGAAGAGGAGAGATTGGAGAGAGGAGAGGACAGGACAGGAGAGGGGGGAGGAGGATGGTAAGGAGGAGGGGGAGGGGGAAAGGGGGAGAGTTGATTAGTGTTTTGTCAACTTGACACAAGGCAGAATTATTTGAGAAGAGGGAACCTCAATTGAGAAAATACACCTATCAAATTGGCCTGTGGGCAAGGCTGTGAAACATTTTCTTGATTAATGATGGATATGGGTCAGCCTATCACACTGTGAGTAGTGCATCCCCAGGTAGTGCTCCTGGGTTGTATAGGAAAGAAGACTAAGCAAGCTATGGGGAGCAAGCCAGTAAGCAGCCTCCATAGCCTCTGCTTCACCTTGAGTTAAAGTCTTATTAGAAGTCTAAGATGAAGTAAACCACTTTCTCTCCAAGTTGCTTTTGCTCATGGTGTTTCATCACAGCCATAGAAATCCTAGCTAAGACAGAGAAAACCATAAAATTTGTTCTCTTAACATTTTAACTGCACACTTTACTAATATTGACTACAGATGCTGTGTTGTCTTAGAGTTATTCATATTAATTGACTAAAAGTTTTTGTCTATTGATAAATAACTTCTACATGTTTTCTCTTCTGGTAGACAAAATTCCATTTTGCTTTTATGAATTTGACTTTATCTATTTTAGTTTTTTGAGACAAAAAAAAAATCTTGCTATATATCTCAGGTTGGCTCAGAACTCATTATGTAGTACAGACTGGCCTTGCACTCATGGCAATCCTCCTGCCTAACCCTCCCAAGTGCAGGGCTTACAGGAATGGATCAGCATGCTCAGCTTGAATGTGACTACTTTACATACCTCCATGAGGCAAACAACTCATCACCTGTCCTCTGGGTCTTGCTCAGTTCACTGATAGCCATTTCTTGAAGGTTCAGCCATGGCTTTTCACATGGCCTCATCATCATCTTCAAAATGTGGTCTATGTACACCACATTTCCTCCAACCACTTCCAGAATGATTTCTCTATCACAGCTCCTGTGAATAGAGCTGCAATGACTATGTGAGTGCTGACATCTCACTTCCATACTTACTTCCCCTCTTACTGGGGTTCTATTTTTAATTTCTGTGTGTGTGTGTGTGAGTGTGTGTGTGTGTGAGTGTGTGTGTGTGTATGTGTGAGTGTGTGTGTGTGAGTGTGTGTGTGTGAGTGTGTGTGTGTGAGTGTGTATGTGTGAGTGTGTGTGTGTGTGTGTGTGTGAGTGTGTGTATGTCTGAAATCACAATGCTATTTCTAAAGAGGAAGAGCGTTCTTCCCTGTAATTTCCATTTTTTCTTCTAATCTCATGGAGGGAGGGCATCAGCTTACCCAAAATGATTCTGACTCATTAACTCAGAGGAAGTTTCTTCAGAACAGTTGAGGCCCTGACTTCTTGCTAACAGTAAAAAAAAAAAAATCCAATTTATACACATTTCTGACAATATTTATTAGCTTTTAAAAATATTATCTTTGTCACTGAGATGGCTCAGTGGGAAAAAATGCTTGCTTCTGAGTCTGACAACCTGAAGTTGATTCCTAGGACCTACATTGTCGAAGGAGAGACATGACTTTGGGGAGTTGTTCTGTGACTGCGTGCGTGCACACACGGGCACACACACACATGCACACACACACACACACCCCAATATTATTTAATAGTAAAAGCATTATCTATAGAAGGACACATTTAATGTGTGAAATATCTGGTCGAGATCTTTTACAAAAGTCGTAACATCAAATGTTTCTCATTTTAAACCCAAGGAAATGTGAGCTTTGGGTTGAAGTAGAAATGTCTTGCATAAATTGGTGGCCTTTGCTTTCTACAGTGGGAACTGATATGTACAATCTTATTCTTGCATATTTACAGACAGGCAAACAAGTTAAGGAATGAGCTCAGCTACATCTAAACATAGGGGCCCGAGACACTGTTTTAGAAGCTAACACCTTCTCCTGAAGCCAGTGACTAAGGGAAAGAGTCCAACGCCCAGAAGAGAAACCTCTTCCTCTCCATGTGGGGAACCTTAGCTAGAAACCTTGTGACAAGCTCCAGTGCACACATCCTGCCTCTTGTGCCTGCTGCAGGGCTTCTGCTCTGACCAGACCTGGTAAGGTTGCTGGAGCCTGAGTCATGTCACTTCATCCAGTTATCCTGCTGGTGCTTGGTGAGTCCTGGGAAAAACTGAGGGGTGGGGAAGGGAGTCTATTCCTCACTCAGCCTTGAGAGCAGCGAAGGCGATTCTGGAGCCCCTGGGAGGAATGCCTCTCTGCCCCCACGTCCTACTTGGAAGATACCTCTGCAGACTTATTGTTAGGAACAGTGATGGGGCATGAAGTCAGGTTCAGCTTTAACAGGACTTAGGAAGAGCCTGCTTTTTTACAATCAAAACTGTTACGTAGTATTGATTACCCTGCTTAGAATAAAAAAAAAAAAACCTCAACTTTTGTTAGTTCTTTGAGTATTTCTTATATTACTCACCATCAACTTTTCTAAGTTCCACTTTTCCTCCCTATCCTCTTAACTTTGTTCCATTTTTTTTTTTTTTTGAAAGCACTGTAAGACCAATTTGTGCTGCCCGAATACTCCTAAGTATGTGGTCTAGCACTGGAGCATGGTTGACTTACCAGGGACTACACTTTTATTTTATTTTATATTTTTGAGGCATGGTGTCACTATGTGTTGTGTCCGGCCAGCAGACCACAACCTGGGTTCTAGCCTGGAAAGGCATTTTGGAAACCTGGAAGAGAAGAGGGGCTAGGTGGCGAGAGAAAGAAATGTAGCCAAGACAGTTACTCTGATCAAGGCTCAAATTTTATTGTTGCGACACTAGTTATGAAGGAAGGGGGAGGGGACCCGATTCCCGCCGAATAATCTCTGGTCCAGTAGAAAGGTGCACGTGTGTGGCTCCGCAGGTTCTAGCAGTGGGCGTGGCAGAACGAATGAGCAGGAAGCTCCACCCCTGAGCAAGCAGGTTTCAGGCTGGGGGAGGGGAGACTACATTTCCTCCCTTTTATTAACAAAACTTAAAAAAAAAGAAAAAGCTGGCCTGAGGGGGGGGGGGGGGGAAATTATCTATGCTCAATAGTTCTGCCTGGAATCTAGGGCTAAAGAAAAAACTTGCTTTCGTGGGATTCCTTAATTTTTCTTATGGTAAACTGTATCTGGCTAAGACTGTCCTTTCTTATCTTAGTAAACAACTAACTGAAAAGCCTGGAGCTGCAGGCTCTGACTTTATTATGCTAATTAGTACTGAGTAGGTAACTTTCTAGTGGAATTTTAAGTAGGGCGTTGGAACTCTGGCTAAGTTTGACTGAACAAATGTGAAATACACTATAATAAGAATAACACTAAGTTGATATTCCTTCACATTTTTGGATGATAGGTGGGAAACAGGGAGAAGGGGTTCGACCGGCTCTGTAGTACAAAGCCAATTGGCTTTTTTATTTTGGGGTGGGAGGCAGTGAAGACAGTACGGTCTCCAATCTCTCTCCCCACTATTAATTAAGTTAAATAAGGCAACGCTTAACTGAGGTGATCAAATGATTTTCTCATCCGTAGATGAGTGGGCTTTTAACCTTGGCTTGGGTGGACATTGACCCGATTTATCCCGTGGATGCTGTTAAGACCCACACCTGTGGCTCTCGGTATCTTTTGGGGAGGGGAGGCAGAGCCGAAAAATATTTTTGATTTTTAGCCAAAATTTGATACCAACCTCTTTCAAACCGGGTTTATCTCACAGGAAACTCAGAAATGGTCAAGCTGGACCTTCCCCTGCAGTGCTCTCTGCACCAAGCGATGCCCATACTGAATTTGTACGATCACAAACCAGTATGCACAGTTCTGAGTACTGTGCAGCTCCTAGAGGAGAATTATCAACCTCAGATTTAGCAAGACCTAGGCAAGAATTATGTCATTAGTAACACCACGACTTGTGGCTAAAATAGGAGCTGGAAGTCGTTCCTCCTCATCCCTGTTTTTTCCACAGCCTAAGGAGCTAAGGACACCTTGCAGTAATAGCAAGGGTGAAAAGCCAGAGGTTAGCTAAGGGACTAAGCCTGTCTTATCAAAATAAAAACCAATCTTTATTAATATAGAAATATCTACTTTTCTAGCCCTCTTGGTAAACCTAAATTTTAAATCAGACTGAAGGCCACGTGCTGGAATGTCCTGAGAGTGGAGATAACAGCTGCCACCTGTGTGTTCTAGGGGGGCGGGGATGCACATCTGCTGGTCTGGCTCGAGAATGTTGATTTACCTGCTTGAAAGACAAAATCTCGACAGTGAGAAAGTAGGAAAGCAGAACTTCTTTTGGGGGAAGTCCAGGTACTTTATTCAAATGCAAATTGTAAAGCTGAGGCTAGTCTCTGGCCTCCTGTCGGGGAGCTGGCTGAGAGAGTAGCTCTTTTCGGAGCCTGAGTCCTCAAGCTGACTTTTAAGCAAAAGAGGAATTTTAGTCCTCAAGGTGATACTTTAGAAGATTTAGAATCTGTGTTCATCTGACGAATTAATATGTTTTTGCAGCGTTCTGTGGAGAAAACCTGTTTTTCCCTTTTCTAATAAGGTAGCTGTTTTAGGATCAATCTATACGCCAATAAGTAGATCCCTTTAAGATACTATAAAGCATTTATTAAACTCTATGACATTAAAATATTACATTTTTAAAATAAAGGTAAGACTTAAATAGTGTGCATGGGAATGCACTAAATAGTATGCACGGGGATACAATTTCTCTCTTTTTTGTCTTTTAAGAAGTTAAAGTTTTAAAATTTTACAATACCTAAACTTTTGAATTGATAACTAGTTGACAAAACATTTTAAATACTTGGCTGTAAAGGGGCAGTGACTAATTGCACTTTCAATCAATTTTCTTAAGGAGCAGTTGTAAATAGAAGGCTTGCAAAGTTATTAAGAGTCACATGTGCATAATTTATTTATTTATTAACTAGAAATATGCATAAGCAATTGTAATTTGAGAATTAATAGTATCTGAGGGATGAACAATTTAAGCAATTGTGAGCTCAGAGATATGACATTGACTATTAATATACAAATTAAGGTTTGATTGTTCAGCATTTTAAAACACATCTACAGCACACAACTAGATTATTTGTGCTGAAACAGGGGAAACTGTGGGTCTTAAGACTCTGTCCCACAGCAGCTAGTTGGGCCCACGTGGGCCAACGATCGGCTGGGAGGATGAGAAAAATGACTTTACAATAATGTTTTTTTTTTTTTTTTTTTTGGCCAAAGAATTGTTTTGGGCACAACCAATTTTTAATTACCAATTAATGACAATTATAAAAGCTTTCTTTATTTTTTGTAAAACCTTTTGTAGTAAACTAAAACCCTAAGTAATAAAAGGATATTGTCTCTGAATCTTTTGGGTGAGAGCAAGGATTTAAGGTAAACTTCAAGAAGCATTAGTTAATAAAATACTTTTCACTTAGGAAACAATATACACTGAAAGATTAAAACTCTTGGCTTCTTGTATAGAAGCAGAAACAATAAAAATTTTTCTTACATAATGTAAAGTTACATTAGCCATACCTAGAGGCAAAATTTTCTAGTGATTACAGCTCACTAGAAGCAAAACTCTTTGAATTTAAGCATTATTTTAAACATCTGAATAGATCTGTAACACTGTTAAAAAGAAATTTTCTTGAACACAGGGAAAAACTTTCTCAGGCACTGTTTGCAAAACAAAAGAAAAGCCACGAGCCGCTCTGGGGCTGCCCAGAGCCCTGCATTGACTCAAACGTAAAATACTTTTTAATCTGAGCATCTTGGCCCTCTTGTAATAAGGACCGATTTTAGAGAAACAATATAACTGTCTACGCCTCTAATTTTTGATACTCTTTCTTAAGATGACTTACAGTTAAAACGTTCTTCACAACTTTAGTGTTGTGAAAAAATTGCCCGTACTGCAATTTCCTGCCAGGCAGCAACTATAGCCAAACTGTTTGTCTAATCTATCCACAAAGACAAACATAACTAGATAACTTTGTCACAGTTTGTATGAAGTGAGCTGTATGAACGCTCTCATAAGATGATTACTCTTGAAATTATCTTAATTACAGTATACAGGTGAATTAAAGATCTTAAATTTGAAATCAAACTGCAAGCTGCAGTCAATGGAACAATAGCAGTTTTAACCATAATTTTTAAGTTTTTTGTGCAAGGTTAGGATAATACCTATAACCTTGGGAAAGCAAAACCCAAGTTTAAAACAATTTATTATCTTTAAAATCAATATTAGAAGCATAACTATCATATTACAAAGTTTGGATGTCAATTAATACCTATGAATACCTATTAAAGCAAGCTTTAATAAAAAGACATTGCTTTAAATCTTATCTTAAATTTTACTATTTAGGATACGAACCACATTAATTATTACCTAAACTAGAAATATCTTTAGAGACCCAGCCTCTTGGCCTGCTTTATGCCACGTGTCGGAAGGACTCTAAACTTGAGTTATCAAATTTAACACTAACCATCTGTAGCAATGTAACAATTATTAATCTTAACCAACAACTTATGAGCTGAATGTGAAGACATGCAGAGCACATTTTCAATAAAAAAGAACCAAATGAAGCAGTTACATTTAGACCAATCAGAGAATATTAATTTTTGTAGCTACAATCATAGAATAAAAAACACTTTACCATTGTCAAACACATTAATCATGAACCATTTATTAGCTTTTTTACTCCGAAATTAAGAGGCTGTGCACTCGCCCTTATTTCCTAAAACGAACAGTTTTTCCAGCAAGGGCCCTCCCGCCATGTGTCTGATTCCTGGCTGAAACACGTGGCAGCTCTCGGCTTTGCAGATAAAGTTTTTTATACCATCTTTATTATCCAACATAAAACATAGAACATTCATTCATACAGACTGGACACGAACATACATGAATTGAACACGAGAACAGATTGGTGCACCGGACATTAGACAAGACACAAAAGGGAACAGAGTACTCCTGCTATAAGGCCCAGAGAGAAATTTCTCTCTGCTTTTTGGGACATTTTCCTCCCTTATGATGCATTTTTTATTAACTGGGGCAATCCGCCTATTCCTTTTAATAAACCCTTTCTTTTCTCACGCCTCATGTAGCTTCAGAGAGCTACGGCCTACCGCCTGTTACCCAGCTTCTCACTGCTGAACCTAAGTGAACCAGCGCTCGGGTTTAACGCTGTCTCAGCTTAGCCCATACCTTCTCCGGTATGAATTTCCTTTATCCTTTATTTTATGGAGCTCCGAACCAGCAGTGTCTCTTCCAAAAATCCTTTGCCGTTTCTCAGTCCCGCGTTGGTTCGCCAATTGTTGTGTCCGGCCAGCAGACCACAACCTGGGTTCTAGCCTGGAAAGGCATTTTGGAAACCTGGAAGAGAAGAGGGGCTAGGTGGCGAGAGAAAGAAATGTAGCCAAGACAGTTACTCTGATCAAGGCTCAAATTTTATTGTTGCGACACTAGTTATGAAGGAAGGGGGAGGGGACCCGATTCCCGCCGAATAATCTCTGGTCCAGTAGAAAGGTGCACGTGTGTGGCTCCGCAGGTTCTAGCAGTGGGCGTGGCAGAACGAATGAGCAGGAAGCTCCACCCCTGAGCAAGCAGGTTTCAGGCTGGGGGAGGGGAGACTACAACTATGTAGCCCTGGTTGTCCTGGAACTCATTCTGTAGACCAGGCTGAACTCAAATACATAGATCCACCTGCTCCTGCCTCCCAAGTGCTGGGATTAGAGCTGTGAGCCGTTAAGATTTGGCTCTCTCTTTCTCAGCAGTCAACAATTCCCAAAGCTTTAAGGCTAAAGCAGGGAGTGTGTGCCTAACTTCCCTTCTAATTCTGGTATTTGGTCTAATTGTCTTCAGAATACACTGTATTCCCTGCAGTCATCTACTGCATCTGGCTCTAGCATTCTTTCCATCCACTCTTCCTAAATGATCCCCAAGTCTTGTGAGGAGGAGGTATAGAGTCTGCAGTCTCTTTTTGTCTACACCTTGGCCAGTTATGGGTTTCTGTGTTAATTTCCATAGAAGCTGCTATGGTGAGGGTTGGGATACACCAATCTATGTGCATTGTGACAAATAAATTATTGTTACTAGATATATTTAAAATACTTGCTTTGAGAATTTCATAGGTGCATTTTGATCACATTCATCTCCATTCTTACCTGTAACTCCATATCCACTCTCTCTCTATCCCAATACTGTGTCATCTTTTAAAAAATTATCCGATGAATATAATTTGTGCTGTTCATCTACACAAGGGTGTGTGGCCATCTGCTGGAGCGTGGTCAACCTAACAAGGGCCATATCCTCCAAGAAAACTGACCCTCCCTTCTCCAGAAGCTATCAACTATCAATGGCTCTTCAACTAGGGGTGGGGACTTGTGAACCTCTATCCTCCACCCCACCCCACCCCACCCCCAGCCCATATTTTACTTTAGGTTTTGAGACAAAGTCGCACTAACAAGCTAAGACTGACTTTGAACTCATGTTGTAGCCACAATTAATACTTGAATGTCTCCACCTGTGGCTTTTTGGGGGATAATTTAGAGTTCTTTTTTTTCTTCAATTTTTTATTAGATATTTTCTTCATTTACATTTCAAATGCTATCCCGAAAGTCCCCTATACCCTCCTCACCGCCCTGCTCCCCACTCCCACTTCTTGGCCCTGGCGTTCCCCTGTACTGGGGCATATAAAGTTTGCAAGACCAAGGAGCCTCTCTTACCAATGATGGCCTACTAGGCCATCTTCTGCTACATATGCAGCTAGAGACACGAGCTCTGGGGGTACTGGTTAGTTCATATTGTTGTTCCACCTATAGGGTTGCAGAGCCCTTCAGCTCCTTGGGTGCTTTCTCTAGCTCCTCCATTGGGGGCCCTGTGTTCCATCCAATAGCTGACTGTGAGCATCCACTTCTGTATTTGCCAGGTACTGGCAAAACCTCACAGGAGACAGCTATATCAGTGTTCTGTCAGCAAAATCTTCCTGGCATGTGCAATAGTGTCTGTGTTTGGTGGCTGATTATGGGATGGATCCCCAGGTGGGGTAGTCTTTGGATGGTCCATCCTTTCGTCTCAGCTCCAAACTAATTTAGAGTTCTTACAAAACAAGACAGAGGATTCTACTCTGACATTAATGTGGAGGAGCAGAGGAGAAATGGCTGTGTAATCATGGGAGGTTGGATTATCCCTACCTACATTTAGTCCTTCCTAGATTCTCATCTCTAAGCAAACTGTGGGTAATGTATTTCTCACTGGAATTTTTCTTTCAGTGCTGTGCCTGGGATGGAAAATTAACACACAGGAGGGTGAGTTATGTCTTTGGTTCCTTCTGTACCCCTGGGCAACTTTGGAGCTGATCATGTGCACCTGGGATGCCTGGAAGGAGACCCTTGAATATTTCCTGTAATCATAAACACTCTCAACTATGTAAGCTTCATCTATTTTCCTTTTTTCTGCCTGTCTTCCTTTGATTTCTTATAATGTTTTAACTGATAAATAGCAATGATATATACTTATGAAATGAAGCATGCTGTTTTGATGTGCACTTTACATTATTCTATGTTTTAAAAAAAATCTATTTAATCTTTTATTTATGGTTCAGATTTTATCCCCCTCCCTGTCCACCCTCTGACTGTTTCACATCCCATACCTCCTTCCCCCACCCCTGTCTCCATGAGGACTTCCCCACCTCCCCACCCCCACCCCCAGACCTCCCCTCTCCTTGGGACTCCAATCTCTTGAGAGTTAGGTGCATCTTCTCTGAGTCCAGATGGGGCAGTCCTCTGCTGTATATGTGTTGGGGGCCTCATATCAGCTGGTGTATGCTGTGTGGTTGATGGCCCAATGTCTGAGAGATCTTGGGGATCCAGGTTAGTTGAGACTGCTAGTTGTCCTGCAGGGTCACCCTCCTCCTCAGCTTCTTCCAGCTTTTCCATAATTCAACCATAGGGGTCAGCAGCTTCTGTCCATTGGTTGGGTGTAAATATCTGCATGGGACTTTTTCAGCTACTTATTGAGTTTTTGGAGGGCAGTCATGGTAGGGCCCTTTTTGTGAGCATGCCACAGACTCAGTAAAAGTATCAGGCTTTGGGGCATCCCCTTGAGTTGGATCCCAAATTGGGCCTGTCGCTGGATCCCCTTTCCATTTTTTGTCCCTTCAATTCTTTTAGACAGGAACAATTATGGGTTAGAGGTTTGTTGTTTTTCTTTTTAAACTTAATTTAATTTGATTTTTATTTGTTATTTTCTTTATTTACATTTAAAATGTGATCCCCTTCCAGTTTCCCCTTCACAAACACCCTCTCCTCTCCCCCTGCCTCTATGAGGATACTCCCCTACCCACCTACCCACTCCTGCTTCAGTGCCCTAGCATTCCCCTGTGATGGGAGCCTCCATAGGACCAAGGAGCTCCCCCCCCCCCCGCCCCCAGGGATGCCCAATAAGGCAATTCTCTGCTACATATCCAGCTGGAGCCATGTGTCCCCCTCATGTGTACTCTTTGGTCAGTGGTTTAGTCCCTGGGAGCACTGAGGGTCTGGTTGATTGATATTGTTTTTCCTATGGGGTTGCAAACCCCTTTAGCTCCTTCAGTCCTTGCCCTAACCTCTCCATTGGGATCCCCATGCTCAGTCCGATGCATGTATCCCCATCTGTGTTGGTCAGGCTCTGGTAGAGCCTCTTAGGGGGCAGCTTTACCAGGTCCTGTCAGCAAATGCTTCTTGACATCAACAATAGTGTCTGGATTTGATGTCTGCAGATGGGATGGATATCTAGGTGGGGCTGTCTCTGGATGGCCTTTCTTTCAGTCTCTGCTCCATTCTTTGTCCATGCATTTCCTTGTGACAGGAGGAATTCTGGATAATTATTTTTGAGGTGGGTGGGTGGCCCCATTCCTCAACCAGGGGCTCTGCCTATCCACTGGATATGGTCTCTATAGGTTCTCTCTCTCCTTTGTTGGGTATTTTGATTAATACCCTACCTGTTGAGTCCTGAATATCATTTGGGTCCCTGGCATCTAGGACATTCTAGTGGCTACTCCCAGTTGCCCCTCCCCCACTGATATACACCTCCTTTCAAATTGCCGACCCTCTGTACTTCTTCCCAATCTCCTTTATCTGAATCAGGCCCCCCCCCCTTTCCTCTCTCCCTCCCAGATCCTTCTCTCCCTTTAATTCCCAAGATTATTCTCTTCCCTGTTCTGAGCAGGACTGTAGCATCCACACTTTGATGTGGTCTTCTTTCTTATGGGTTTCATAGAATTGAGTCATGAGTATTACGAGTTTTTTTGTTTTGTTTTGCTTTCGGGTTTTGGGTATTTATTTATTTATTGCTATTATCCACTTATTAGTGAATACATACCATATGCATTCTTTTGTGACTGGGTCACTTAGGATGATATTTTCAAGTTCCATTCATTTGTCTGCAAATTTCATGAAGTCATTGTTTTTAATAGTTGACTAGTACCCATTGTGTAAATGTACCACATTTTCCGTATCCATTCCTCTGTTGAGGGACATCTGGATTGTTTCCATCTTCTGGCTATTATAAATAAGGCTGCGTGGAACATAGTGGAGCATGTGTCCTTGTTATACATTGGAACATCTTTTGGGTATATGTCCAGGACTGGTTATATCTAGGTCCTCAGGTAAAATGATTTCCAGTTTTCTGAGGAAACACCAGACTGATTTCCAGAGTGGCTGCACCAGCTTGAAATCCCACCAGCAGTGGAAGAGTGTTCCTCTTTCTCCACATCCTTACCAACATCTGCTGTCACTGAGTTTTTGATCTTAGTCATTCTGACTGGTGTGAGGTGGAATCTCAGGGGCCTTTTGATGTGCTCTTCCCTGATGACTAAGGATGTTGAACATTTCTTTAAGTGCTTCTTGGCCATTTGAGATTCCTTAGTTGAGAATTTTCTTTTTAGCTCTGTACCCCACTTTTAATAGGTTTATTTGGTTCTTTAGAGTCTAACTTCTTGAGTTCTTTGTATATTTTGGATGTTAGCCCTCTATTGGATGTAGGGTTGGTAAAGATATTTTCCCAATCTGTTGGTTGCCATTTTGTCCTATTGATAGTGTCCTTTGCCTTACAGAAACTTTAAAATTTTTGAGGTCCTATTTGTCAATTGTTGATCTTAGAGCATAAGCCACTTGAGTTCTGTTCAGGAAATTTGCCCTTGTGCCAAAGTGTTTGAGATTCTTCTCCACTTTCTCTTCTACTAGATTAATTGTATCTGTTTTTTTATGTGGAGGTCCTTGATCCAGTTGGACTTGAACTTTGTACAAGGAGATAAAAATGGGTCAATTTGCATTCTTCTACATGCAGACCTCCAGTTGAACCAGAACCATTTGTTGAAAATGTTGTCTTTTTTTCCACTGGATGGTTTTGGCTACTTTATCAAAGATCAAGTGAGTAAAGAGGTGTGGGTTCATGAATGTTCGACTATGGGATGGCATAGTCAAACATTCTGCTGGAAGTGGCCTCTGCAAGTTCCCTCTCCCCACTCACTGCAGGGCATTTCATCTACAGTTCCTCCCTTTGAGTTCTGAGAGTCTCTCACCTCCCAGGTCTCTGGTACATTCTGGAAGGTTTTCCTACCTCCTGAAGTTGCCTGTTTCCATTCTTTCTGCTGGCCCTCAGGGCTTCAATCCTCTTACCCCCACCCAGTGCCTGATCATGTTCCCCTTTTCCCCTTCCTGTCCCCTTTCCCATCCAGGTCTCTCTCTCTCCCTCGTCCCTCCTATTATTGCACCCTTCACCCTCCCAAGTGGGATTAAGTCATCCTCACTTGGGCTCTTAGGCTTGTTAACCTCTTTGAGTTCTATGGATTATATTCTGGGTATTCTGTACTTATTTGGCTAATATCCACTTTTTTGCAGTTTCACATTTTTAATTTTTAAAATCTGGTTTTTTCCATGTGCTAATGCTCTTAAGACATTTAAAAATTTTTCAACAGAAAATACTTACACTTCACTTGCAAAATAAAGACTTGAAATAGGCAACCTCAGGAGGTAGGAGGTTGGGGGTGGACCTTCCAGAATGCACCAGAGACCAGGAAGATGAGAGACTCTCAGGACTCAAAGGGAATGAAGGCTGGGGCTGCCATCCCACAGTCAAATCTTTGACCCATAATTGTTTCTGTCTGAAAGAACTGCAGGGATGGAAATGGAAAGGAGCATGAGGAAAAGAAGGGGGGTGGCATCGAATCTGTAGATTGCCTTTAGTAGGATGGACATTTTTACTTTGTTAATTCTGCCAATCCATGAGTATGGGACATCTCTACATTTTCTGAGATCTTCAATTTCTTTCTGGAGAGACTTGAAGTTATTGTCATACATGTCTTTCTCTTGTTTGGTTAGAGTTACCACAAGATACCTTATATTATTTGTGGCTATTGTAAAGAAAGTTGTTTCCCTAATTTCTTTCTCAGCCTGTTTATCATTTTTTTATTAGATATTTTCTTCACTTACATTTCAAATGCTATCCCAAAAGTCCCCTATATCCTCCTCCGAGCCTGCTCCTCAACCCACCCACTTTTTGGCCCTGGTGTTCCCCTGTACTGGGGCATATGATCTTCGCAAGATTGAGGGCCTCTCTTCCCATTGATGGCCAACTAGGCCATCCTCTGCTACATGTGCAACTAGAAACAAAGCTCTGGGGGTGGGGGGGGGGGGCGATACTGGTTAGTTCATATTGTTGTTCCTCCTATAGGGTTGCAGACCCCTTTAGCTCCTTGGGTACTTTCTCTAGCTCCTTCATTAGGGGCCCTGTGTTCCATCCAATAGATGACTGTGAGGATCCACTTTTGTATTTGCCTGGCACAGGCATAGCCTCAGAAGAGACAGCTATATCAGGGTCCTGTCAGAAAAATCTTTCTGGCATATGCAATAGTGTCTGGGTTTGGTGGTTGTATATGGGATGGATCCCTGGGGGGGGGGCAGTCGATGGATGGTTCTTCCTTCCGTCTCAGCTGCGAACTTTGTCACTGTAACTCCTTCCATGGGTATTTTGTTCCCCATTCTAAGAAGGAATGAAGTATTTATACTTTGGTCTTCCTTCTTCTTGAGTTTCATGTGTTTTACAACTACAGATTCAATGCAACCCCCCTTCTTTTCCTCATGCTCCTTTCCATTTCCATCCCTGCAGTTCTTTCAGACAGAAACAATTATGGGTCAAAGATTTGACTGTGGGATGGCAGCCCCAGCCCTCATTCCCTTTGAGTCCTGGTATATTGGGTATTCTAAGATTCTGGGCTAATATCCACTTATCAGTGAGTGCATATCATGTGTGTTCTTTTGAGATTGGGTTACCTCACTCAGGATGATATCCTCCAGATCCATCCATTTGCCTAAGAATTTCATAAATTCATTGTTTTTAATTGCTGAGTAGTACTCCATTGTGTAAATGTATCACATGTTCTCTACCCATTCCTCTGTTGAGGGACATCTGGGATCTTTGCAACTTCTGGCTATTATAAATAAGGCTGCTATGAACATAGTGGAGCATGTGTCCTTATTACAATTTGGAACATATTCTGGGTTTATGCCAGGAGAGGAATTGCTAGATCTTCCAGTACTACTATGTCCAATTTTCTGAGGAACCGCCAGACTGATTTCCAGAGTGGTTGTACAAGCTTGCAATCCCACCAGCAACAGAGGAGTGTCCCTCTTTCTCCACATCCTCGCCAGCATCTGCTGTCATCTATATTTTTGATCTTAGCTATTCTGACTGGTGTGAGATGGAATCTCAGGGTTGTTTTGATTTGCATTTCCCTGATGATTAAAGATGCTGAACATTTTTTCAGGTGCTTCTTAGCCATTTCGTATTGCTCAGTTGAGAATTCTTTGTTTAGCTCTGTACCCCATTTTTAATAGGGTTATTTAATTTTCAGGAGTCCATCTACTTGAGTTCTTTATATATATTGGATATTAGTCCCCTATCTGATTTAAGATTGGTAAAGATCCTTTCCCAATCTGTTGGTGGCCTCTTTGTCTTATTGACAGGGTCTTTTGCCTTACAGAAGCTTTGCAATTTTATGAGGTCCCATTTGTCAATTCTCGATCTTACAGCACAAGCCATTGCTGTTCTGTTCAGGAATTTCCCCCTGTGCCCATATCTTCAAGGCTTTTCCCCACTTTTTCCTTTATGAGTTTCAGTGTCTCTGGTTTTATGTGGAGTTCCTTGATCCACTTAGACTTGAGCTTTGTACAAGGAGATAAGAATGGATCAATTCACATTCTTTTACATGATAACTGCCAATTGTGCCAGCACCATTTGTTGAAAATGCTATCTTTTTTTCACTGGATGGTTTTAGCTCCCTTCTCAAAGATCAAGTGACCATAGGTGTGTGGGTTCATTTCTGGGTCTTCAATTCTGTTCCATTGATCTACCTGTCTGTTGCTCTACCAGTACCATGCAGTTTTTAATCACAATTGCTCTGTAGTCCAGTTTAAGGTCAGGCATGGTGATACCCCCAGAGGTTCTTTTATTGTTGAGAACAGTTTTTGCTATCCTAGGTTTTTTGTTATTCCAGAAGAATTTGCAAATTGACCTCTCTAACTCTGTGAAGAATTTAGTTGGAATTTTGATGGAGATTAAATTGAATCTGTAGATTGCTTTCAGAGCCATTTTTCCTATATTAATCCTGCCAATGCATGAGCATGGGAGATATTTCCATCTTCTGAGATCATCTTCAATTTCTTTCTTCAGAGTCTTGAAGTTCTTATCATACAGATCTTTCACTGCCCTAGTTAGAGTCACACCAACATATTTATTTTATTTTATTTTATTTTATTTTATTTTATTTTATTTTATTTTATTTGTGACTTGTGAAGGGTGTTGTTTCCCTAATTTCTTTCTTATCCTGTTTATCCTTTGTGTAGAGAGAGGCCATTGATTTGTTTGAATTAATTTTATATCCGGCTACTACACTGAAGCTGTGTATCAGGTTTAGGAGTTCTCTGTTGGAATTTTTGGGGTCACTTATATATACTATCATATCATTTGCAAAAAGTGATATTTTGACTTCTTACTTTCCAATTTGTATCTCCTTGATCTCTCTCTCTCTTTTTTTTTAAATTGCTCTGGCTAAGACTTCAAGTACTATACTGAATAGGTAGGGAGAAAGTGGGCAGCCTTGTCTAGTCCCTGATTTTAGTGGGATTGCTTCAAATTTCTCTCCATTTAGTTTGATGTTGGCTATTGGTTTGCTGTAGATTGCTTTTATTATGTTTAGGTATGAGCCTTGAATTCCTGATCTTTCCAAGACTTTTATCATGAATGGGTGTTGGATTTTGTCAAATGCTTTCTCAGCATCTAACAAGATGATCATGTGAATTTTGTCTTTTAGTTTGTTTGTATAGTGGATTACGTTGATGGATTTCCATATATTAAACATTCCCTGCATCCCTGGAATGAA
This sequence comes from Mus musculus, assembly GCF_000001635.26. Classification (NCBI taxonomy): domain Eukaryota; kingdom Metazoa; phylum Chordata; class Mammalia; order Rodentia; family Muridae; genus Mus; species Mus musculus. The sequence continues at coordinate 4,048,805 of NC_000073.6, read as the reverse complement.
GCCTACTTGATCATGATCTATGATCATTTTAATGTGTTCTTGGATTAGTGAGGATTTTATGGAGTATTTTTGCATCAATATTCATAAGGGAAATTGATCTAAAATTCTCTTTCTTTGTTGAGTCTTTATGTGGTTTAGGTATCAGAGTAATTGTGGCTTCATACAATGAATTGGATAGAGTACCTTCTTTTTCTATTTTGTGGAATAGTTTGAGGAGAGTTGGAATTAGGTCTTCTTTGAAGGTAGAACTCTGCACTAAACCTATCTGGTCCTGGAATTTTATTGGTTGGAAGAATATTAATGACTGCTTCTATTTCTTTACAGAATATGGGACTGTTTAGATCATTAATCTGATCTGAATTTAACCTTGGTACCTGGTATCTATATAGAAAATTGTCCATTTCATCCAGTTTTTCCAGTTTTGTTGAGTATAGGCTTTTATAATAGGATCTGATGATTTTTTGGATTTCCTCAGATTCTTTTGTTATATCTCCCTTTTCATTTCTGAATTTGTTAATTAGGATACTGTCCCTATGTCCTCTAGTTAGTCTGGCTAGGGGTTTATCTATCTTGTTGATTTTCTCAAGTAACCAGCTCTTGGTTTAGTTGATTCTTTGAATAGTTCTTTTTGTTTCTACTTGGTTGATTTCATCCCTGAGTTTGATTATTTCTGCTCTTTACTCCTTTTGGGTGAATTTACTTCCTTTTGTTCTAGAGCTTTTAGGTGTGCTGTCAAGCTGCTAGTGTATGCTCTTTCTAGTTTCTTTTTGGTGGCACTCAGAGCTATGAGTTTTCCTCTTAGGACTGCCTTCATTGTGTCCCATAAGTTTGGGTATGTTATGGCTTCATTTTCATTAAACTCTAAAAAGTCTTTAATTTCTTTCTTTACTTCATCCTTGTCGAAGGTATCATTGAGTAGAGTGTTGTTCAGTTTCCATGTGAATGTTTGCTTTCTATCATTTATGTTGTTATTGAAGATCAGACTCAGGCCCTGGTGATCTGATAGGATGCATGGGATAATTTCAATATTTTTGTATATGTTGAGGCCTGTTTTGTGACCAATTATATGGTCAGTTTTGAAGAAGGTACCATGAGGTGCTGAGAAGAAGGTATATCCTTTTGTTTTAGGATAAAATGTTCTGTAGATTTCTGTTAAATCCATTTGTTTCATAACTTCTGTTAGTTTCAATGTGTCTCTGTTTAGTTTCTGTTTCTATGATCTGTCCATTGATGATAGTGGTGTGTTGAATTCTCCCACTATTTTTGTGTGAGGTGCAATGTGTGCTTTGAGCTTTACTATCGTTTCTTTAATGAATGTGGATGCCTTTGCATTTGGAGTATAAATATTCAGAATTGAGAGTTCATATTGGAAGATTTTACCATTGATGAGTATGAAGTGCCCATCCTTGTCTTTTTTGATAACTTTGGGTTGGAAGTCAATTTTATTCGATATTAGAATTGGTACTCCAGCTTGTTTCTTCAGACCATTTGCTTGGAAAATTGTTTTACCGCCTTTTACTCTGAAGTAGTGTCTGTCTTTTCCCCTGAGATTGGTTTTCTGTAAGTAGCAAAATGTTGGGTCCTGTTTCTGTAGCCATTCTGTTAGTCTATCTTTTTATTGGGGAATTGAGTCCATTGATATTAAGGAAAAGTAATTGTTGTTTCCTGTTATTTTTGTTGTTAGAGTTGGGATTTTGTTCTTGTGGCTGTCTTCTTTTAGGTTTTGTTGAAAGTTTACTTTCTTGCTTTTTCTATGGTGTAATTTCTATCCTTGTGTTGGAGTTTTCCCTTCATTATTCTTTGAAGGGCTGGATTTGTGGAAAGATATTGTGTGAATTTGGCTTTGTCATTGGAATACTTTGGTTTCTCCATGTATGCTAATTGAGAGTTTTGCTGGGTATAGTAGCCTGGGCTGGCATTTATGTTCTCTTAGGGTCTGTATAACATCTGTCCAGAATCTTCTGGCTTTCATAGTGTTTGGTGAGATGTCTGGTGTAATTCTAATAGGTCTGCCTTTATATGTTACTTGACCTTTTTCCCTTACTGATTTTAATATTCTATCTTTATTTAGTGCATTTGTTGTTCTGATTATTATGTGTCGGGAGGAATTTCTTTTCTGGTCCAGTCTATTTGGAGTTCTGTAGGCTTCTTGTATGTTCATGGTCATCTCTTTCTTTAGTTTCGGGAAGCTTTCTTCTATAATTTTTTTGAAGATATTTACTGGCCCTTTAAGTTGAAAATCTTTATTCTCATCTACTCCTATTATCTGTAGGTTTGGTCTTCTCATTGTGTCACAGATTTCCTGAATGTTTTGAGTTAGGATCTTTTTGCAATTTGCATTTTCTTTGATTGTTGTGTCCATGCTCTCTATGGAATCTTCTGCACCTGAGATTCTCTCTTCCATCTCTTGTTTTCTGTTGCTGATGGTTCCTGATTTCTTTCCTAGGATTTCTATCTCCAGAGTTGTCTCCCTTTGAGTTTCTTTATTGTTTCTACTTCCATTTTTAGATCTTGGATGGTTTTGTTCAATTTCATCACCTGTTTTGTTGTCTTTTCCTGTAATTCTTTAAGGGACTTTGTGTTTTCTCTTTAAGGTCTTCTACCTGTCTAGCAGTATTTTCCTGTAATTCTTTAAGGGATTTTGTGCTTCCTCTTTGAGGGCTTTCACTTGTTCATCTGTGTTCTCCTGTATTTCTTTAAGTGAGTTATTAATTTGCTTCTTAAAATCCACCATCATGAGATATATTTAATCTGAATCTTGCTTTCAGGTGTTTTGGGGTATCCAGGACTTGCTTTGGTGGGAGTGCTGTGTTCTGATGATGTGGAGTGGTCTTGGTTACTGTTAGTAAAATTCTTACGTTTGCCTTTTGCAACCTGGTAATCTCTGGTGTTCGTTGTTATAGCTGTCTCTGGCTGGAGCTTGTTCCTCCTGTGATTCTGTTAACCTCTGTCAGCACTCCTGGGAGTCCAACTCTCTTCTGAGTTTCAGAGGTCAGAGCACTCTCTGCAGGCAAGCTCTCCTGTGGTGGGGAAATTGCGCAGAGGTCTGGGTCTCAGCTCTGCCTCCTGGCTGAAGATTAAAGCCCAAAATGACCCTATCCAAGAAGCTATGTTGCTTCTGCAGCCTGCACGCTCTCATGCACAGACTGGTCTCTGAGGGACCCGGGATACAATATGGCGTTCTCTTCTGGTCCTGGGGTCAGAGCCTGCTTATCATTTTTATAAAGGAAGACTACTGATTTATTTGAATTAATTTTATATCTGACCATATTACTGAAGTTGTGCATCAGCCGGAGAATTCTCTGGTAGAATTTTTGGGGTCTCTTATGTATATATCATATCATCTGCAAGTACTGATACCTCTATTTCTTCTTTGCTAATTTGTATCTCCTCATCTCTTTTTGTTGTCTCATTGTTCTAGCTAGCATTTCGCGTACTATATTGAATAGATATGGAGAGAGGGCACCCTTGTCTTGTTCTTGATTTCAGTGGTACTGCTTCAAGTATGTCTCCATTTAATTTGATATTGGCTGTTGGTTTGCAGTAAATTGCTTTTATTATATTTAGGTATGGCCCTTGAATTCCTGATCTCTCCAATACTTTTAACATGAAGTAGTGTTGTATTTTGTCAAATGCTTTTTTTCTGCATCTAAGGAGATGATCATGTGATTTTTTTTCTTTGAGTTTGTTTATATAGTGGATTATGTTAATGGATTTTCATATATTAAACCAAGCTTGCTTCCCTGGGATGAAGCCTACTTGATTGGGGTGAATGATAATTTTGATGTGTTCTTGGATTCAGTTTGCAAGAATTTTATTGAGTATTTTTGCATTGATAAGCGAGACTTGTCTGAAGTTCTCTTTTTTTGGTTGGATCTTTGTGTGGTTTAGGTATCAGAGTAATTGTGGCTTCATAGAAAGAATTAGGTAGTGTTCCTTCTCTTTCTATTTTACAGAAGAGTGTGAAAAAAATGGTATCAGGTCTTCTTTGGAGGTCTGGTTGAATTCTGCATTAAACCCATCTGGTCATGGACTTTTTTTTGGTTGGTAGGTTTTTATTGACTTCTATTTTCTTGTGCAATATGGTCCTGCTTAGATAGTTTAACTGCTTCTGATTTAACTTTGGTATGTTTTTTTATATTAAAATATTTTTTTTATTTATTAGGTATTTTCTTCATTTACATTTCCAATGCTATCCCAAAAGTCCCCCATATCCTCCCCCCCACACTCCCCTACCCACCCGCTTTTGTTGAGTTTAGGCTTTTAACAATAGGATCTGATTATTTTTTGAATTTCCTCTGTTTCTGTTGTTATATCTCCCTTTTCATTTCTGATTTTGTTTATTTGGATACTGCCTCTCCACCCTTTAATTAATTTGGCTAAGGTTTTAATCTATCTTGTTGATTCTCTTAAAGAACCAGCTTCTAGTTTCGTTGATTCTTTGTATTGTTTTCTTTGTTTTTATTTGGTTTATTTCTGCCCTGAGTTTGACTGTTTCCTGCCTAGTACTCCTCTTGGGTGATTTTGCTTCTTTTTGTTCTAGAGCTCTCAGGTGTGCTGTTAAGTTGTTAGTATAATAACTCTACAGTTTCTTTACCGGGCACTTAATGCTATGAACTTTCCTCTTAGCATTGTTTTCGTTGTGTCCCATAAGTTTGGGTATGATGTGTCAACATTTTCATTAAATTCCAGGAAGTCTTTAATTTCATTATTTCTTCCCTGAACACATTACCATTGAGTAAAGAGTTGTTCAGTTTCCACATGTATGTGGGATTTCTGTAGTTTTTGCTGTTATTAAAGACCAGCCTCAGGCCATGTTCATCTGATAGAATGCATGGGATAATTTCAATATTTTGGTATCTGTTGAGGCTTGTTTTGTGACCAATTATATGGTCAGTTTTGGAGAACGTACCATGAGGTGCTGAAAAGAAGGTGTATTCTTTTGTTTTAGGGTAAAATGTTCTGTAGATTTCTGTTAAATCCATTTGGTTCATAACCTCTTTTAGTTTTACTGTGTTTCTGTTTCATTTCTGTTTCAATGACCTGTCCATTGTTAAGAGTGGGGTGTTGAGGTCTCCCACTCTTATTGTGTGAGGTTCATTGTGTGTTTTGAACTTTAAAAAAGTTTCTTTTAAGAATTTGGGTACCCTTGCATTTGGGGCATAGATGTTCAGAACTGAGACTTTCTCTTGGTGGATTTTCCCCTTGATAAATATGAAGTGTCTGTCATCACACCTGATTACTTTTTGCTGAAAGTCTATTTTATGGCAACTCCTGCTTGTTTCCTGGGGCCATTTGCTCAGAAAACCCTTTTCCATCCTTTTACTCTGAGATACTTTCTGTCTTTATTATTGAGGTGTATTTCTTGTATGCAGCAAAATGCTGGATCTTGTTTGCATATCTAATCTGTTATCATATGTCTTTTTATAGATGAGTTGAGTCCATTAATATTGAAAGAGATTGAAGCGAGATGATCGTTGGTTCCTGATATGTTTGTTTTTGTAGGTGGCTTTATGTCCTTGTGGTTCTCTCTTTTGGCTTTGTTGTGAGATGCGTAATATCGTGTCCTTTCTTTGGTGCATGTACGTTCCTTATATTGGAGTTTTCCTTCTAGGATCATCTGTAGGGCTGGATTGGTATATATATACATTTTGAATTTGGTTTTGTCCTTGACTCTTTTGGTTTCTCCATTTATGCTGATTGAGAAGTTTGCTGGGTATATTAGCCTGGAATGGCATTTGTGTTCTCTTAGAGTCTGCATGACCTCTGACCATGCTCTTCTGGCTTTCATACTCTGTTGAGAAGTCTGGTGTAATTCTGATAGGTCTACCTTCATATATTACCTGGTCTTTTTTCCTTGCAGCTGTCAATACTCTTTCTTTGTTCTGTGCATTTAGTGTTTTGATTATTATGTCACAAAAGGATTTTCTTTTCTGGTCCAATCTATTTGGTGTTCTATAGGCTTCCTGTACTTTTATGGTCATCTCTTTCTTTAAGTTGGGGAAGTTTACTTCTATGATTTTATTGAAGACATTTTCAGGTCATTTAAGCTGGGAATCTTCCTTCTCTTCTATTCCTATTATTCTTTTTATTTTTAAAATATTTTTATTAGGTATTTTCCTCATTTACATTTCCAATGCTATCCCAAAAGTCCCCCATACCCTCCCCCCCCCACTCCCTTACCCCCTCCCCCCACTCCCACTTTTTGGTCCTGGCGTTCCCCTGTACTGGGGCATATAAAGTTTGCAAGTCCAATGGGCCTCTCTTTCCATTGATGGTCGACTAGGCCATCTTTTGATACATATGCAGCTAGAGTCAAGAGCTCTGGGGTACTGGTTGGTTCATAATGTTGTTCCACCTATAGGATTGCAGATCGCTTTAGCTCCTTGGATACTTTCTCTAGCTCCTCCATTGGGGGTCCTGTGATCCATCCAATAGCTGACTGTGATCATCCACTTCTGTGTTTGCTAGGCCCCAGCATAGTCTCACAAGAAACAGATATATCTGGGTCCTTTCAGCAAAATCTGGTTAGTGTATGCAATGGTGTCAGCGTTTGGAAGCTGATTATGGGATGGGACCCCGGATATGGCAGTCTCTAGATGGTCCATCCTTTCGTCACAGCTCCAAACTTTGTCTCTGTAACTCCTTCCATGGGTATTTTGTTCCCAATTCTAAGAAGGGGCAAAGTTCCCACACTTTGGTCTTCGTTCTTCTTGAGTTTTATGCATTTAGCAAATTGTATTTTATATCTTGCAAAGCTTCTGCAAGGCAAAAGACACCGTCAATAAGACAAAAAGACCACCAAAGATTGGGAAAGGATCTTTACCTAACCTAAATCAGATAGGGGACGAATATCTAATATATATAAAGAACTCAAGAAGGTGGACTCCAGAAAATCAAATAACCCCATTAAATATGGGGCTCAGAGCGGAAAAAAGAATTCTTACCTGAGGAATAACAAATGGCAGAGAAGCACCTGAAAAAATGTTCAACATCCTTAATCATTAGGGAAATGCAAATCAAAACAACCCTGAGATTCCACCTCACACCTGTCAGAATGGCTAAGATCAAAAATTCAGGTGACAGCAGATGCTGGTGAGGATGTGGAGAAAGAGGAACAATCTTCCATTGTTGGTGGGAATGCAAGCTTGTACAACCACTCTGGAAATCAGTCTGGCGGTTCCTCAGAAAATTGGACATAGTACTACCGGAGGATCCCACAATACCTCTCCTGAGCATATATCCAGAAGATGTCCCAACTGGTAAGAATGACACATGCTCCACTATGTTCATAGCAGCCTTATTTATAATAGCCAGAAGCTGGAAAGAACCCAGATGCCCTTCAACAGAGAAAATGGATACAGAAAATGTGGTACATTTACACAATGGAGTACTACTCAGCTATTAAAAAGAATGAATTTATGAAATTCCTAGGCAAATGGTTGGACCTGGAGGGCATCATCCTGAGTGAGGTAACCCAATCACAAAGGAACTCACACAATATGTACTCACTGATAAGCGGATATGAGGTCCCATTTATCAATTCTTGATCTTACAGCACAAGCCATTGCTGTTCTATTCAGGAATTTTTACCCTGTACCCATATCTTCGAGGCTTTTCCCTACTTTCTCCTCTAAAACTTTCAGTGTCTCTGGATTTATGTGGAGTTCCTTAATCCACTTAGATTTGACCTTAGTACAAGGAGATAGGAATGGATCAATTCACATTCTTCTACATGATAACCGCCAGTTGTGCCAGCACCATTTGTTGAAAATGCTGTCTTTTTTCCACCAGATGGTTTTAGCTCCCTTGTCAAAGATCAAGTGACCATAGGTGTGTGGGTTCATCTCTGGGTCTTCAATTCTGTTCCATTGGTCTACTTGTCTGTCACTATACCAGTACCATGTAGTTTTTAATCACAATTGCTCTGTAGTACAGCTTTAGGTCAGGCAAGGTGATTCCACCAGAGGTTCTTTTATCTTTGAGACTTTTGCTATCTTAGGGTTTTTTGTTATTCCAGATGAATCTGCCGATTGCCCTTTCTAATTCGTTGAAGAATTGAGTTGGAATTTTGATGGGGATTGCATTGAATCTGTAGATTGCTTTTGGCAAGATAGCCATTTTGACTATATTGATCCTGCCAATCCATGAGCATGGGAGATCTTTCCATCTTCTGAGATCTTCTTTAATTTCTTTCTTCAGTGACTTGAAGTTCTTATCATACAGATCTTTTACTTCCTTAGTTAGAGTCACGCCAAGGTATTTTATATTATTTGTGAGTATTGAGAAGGGTGTTCTTTCCCTAATTTCTTTCTCAGCCTGTTTATCCTTTGTGTAGAGAAAGGCCATTGACTTGTTTGAGTTAATTTTATATCCAGCTACATCACTGAAGCTGTTTATCACGTTTAGGAGTTTTCTGGTGGAATTTTTAGGGTCACTTATATATACTATCATATCCTCTGCAAAAAGTGATATTTTGACTTCTTCCTTTCCCATTTGTATCCCCTTGATCTCCTTTTGTTGTCTAATTGCTCTGGCTAGGACTTTAGGTAAAATGTTGAATAGGTAGAGAGAAAGTGGGCAGCCTTGTGTAGTCCCTGATTTTAGTGGGATTGCTTCAAGATTCTCACCATTTACTTTGATGTTGGCTACTGGCTTGCTGTAGATTGCTTTTATCATGGTTAGGTATGGGCCTTGAATTCCTGATCTTTCCAAGACTTTTATCATGAATGGGTGTTGGATTTTGTCAAATGCTTTCTCCGAATCTAACGAGATGATCATGTGGTTTTTGTCTTTGAGTTTATTTATATACTGGATTACGTTGATGGATTTCCGTATATTGAACCATCCCTGCATCCCTGGGATGAAACCTACTTGGTAAGGATGGATGACTGCTTTGATGTGTTCTTGGATTCGGTTAGCGAGAACTTTATTGAGTATTTTTGCATGGATATTCATAAGGGAAATTGGTCTGAAGTTCTCTATCTTTGTTGGGTCTTTTTGTGGTTTAGGTATCAGAGTAATTGTGGCTTCATAGAATGAGTTGGGTAGAGTATCTTCTGTTTCTATTTTGCTGAATAGTTTGTGAAGAACTGGGATTAGATCTTCTTTGAAGGTCTGATAGAATGCTGAACTAAATTCATCTGGTCTTGGGCTTTTTTTGGTTGGGAGACTATTAATGACTGCTTCTATTTCTTTAGGGGATATAGGACTGTTTAGATCATTACCCTGATTTTGATTTAACATTGGTACCTGATATCTGTTTAGAAACTTGTCCATTTCATCCAGGTTCTCCAGTTTTGTTGAGTATATCCTTTTGTAGAAGGATCTGATGGTGGTTTGGATTTCTTCAGGATCTGTTGTTATGTCTCCCTTTTCATTTCTGATTTTGTTAATTAGGATGCTTTCCCTGTGCCCTCTTGTGAGTCTGGCTAAGGGTTTATCTATCTTGTTGATTTTCTCAAGTAACCAGCTCCTCGTTTGGTTGATTCTTTGAATAGTTCTTCTTGTTTCCGCTTGTTTGATTTCGCCCCTGAGTGATTATTTCCTGCCATCTACTCCTCTTGTGTGAATTTGCTTCCTTTTGTTCTAGAGCTTTAGGTGTGTTGTCAAGCTGCTAATGTATGCTCTCTCTAGTTTCTTTTTGGAGGCACTCAGAGCAATGAGTTTTCCTCTTAGAAATGCTTTCATTGTGTCCCATAAGTTTGGGTATGAAGTGGCTTCATTTTCATTGAACTCTAAGAAGTCCTTAATTTCTTTCTTTATTCCTTCCTTGACCAAGGTATCATTGAGAAGAGTGTTGTTCAGTTTCCACGTGAATGTTGGCTTTCTATTATTTATTTTGTTATTGAAGATCAGCCTTAGTCCATGATGATCTGATAGGATGAATGGGACAATTTCAAAATTGTTGTATATGTTGAGGCTTGTTTTGTGACCAATTATGTGGTCAATTTTGGAGAAGGTACCATGAGTTGCTGAGAAGAAGGTATATCCTTTTGTTTTAGGATAAAATGTTCTGTAGATATCTGTTAAATCCATTTGTTTCATAACTTCTGTTAGTTTCACTGTGTCCCTGTTTATTTTCTGTTTCCATGATCTGTCCATTGGTGAAAGTGGTGTGTTGAAGTCACCCACTATTATTGTGTGAGGTGCCATGTGTGCTTTGAGCTTTACTAAAGTTCCTTTAATGAATGTGGCTGCCCTTGTATTTGGAGTATAGATATTCAGAATTGAGAGTTCCTCTTGGAGGATTTTACCTTTGATGAGTATGAAGTGTCCCTCCATGTCTTTTTTGATGACTTTGGGTTGGAAGTCAATTTTATTAGATATTAGAATGGCTACTCCAGCTTGTTTCTTCAGACCATTTGCTTGGAAAATTGTTTTCCAGCCTTTCATTCTGAGGTAGTGTCTATCTTTTTCTCTGAGATGAGTTTCCTTAAGCAGCAATATGTTGGGTCCTGTTTGTGTAGCCAGTCTGTTAGTGTATGTCTTTTTATTGGGGCATTGAGTCCATTGATATTAAGAGATATTAAGGAAAAGTAATTGTTGCTTCCTATTATTTTTGTTGTTAAAGTTGGCATTCTGTGCTTGTGGCTGTCTTCTTTTAGGTTTGTTGAGGGATTACCTTCTTGCTTTTTCTAGGACATGGTTTCCGTCCTTGTATTTGTTTTTTTCTGTTATTATCCCTTGAAGGGTTGGATTTGTGTAAAGATAATGTGTGAATTTGGTTTTGTCGTGGAATGCTTTGGTTTCTCCATCTATGGTAATTGAGAGTTTTGCTGGGTATCATAGCCTGAGCTGGCATTTGTGTTCTCTTAGTGTCTGTATAACGTCTGTCCAGGCTCTTCTGGCTTTCATAGTCTCTGGTGAAAAGTCTGGTGTAATTCTGATAGGCTTGCCTTTATATGTTACTTGACCTTTTTCCCTTACTGCTTTTAATATTCTATCTATATTTAGTGCATTTGTTGTTCTGATTATTATGTGTCAGGAGGAATTTCTTTTCTGGTCCAGTCTATTTGGAGTTCTGTAGGCTTCTTGTATGTTCATGGGCATCTCTTTCTTTAGGTTTGGGAAGTTTTCTTCTATAATTTTGTTGAAGATATTTGCCGATCCTTTGAGTTGAAAATCTTCATTCTCATCTACTCGTATTATCCGTAGGTTTGGTCTTCTCATTGTGTCCTGAATTTCCTGGATGTTTTGAGTTAGGATCTTTTTGCATTTTCAATTTTCTTTGATTGTTGTGCCGATGTTTTCTATGGAATCTTCTGCACCCGAGATTCTCTCTTCCATCTCTTGTATTCTGTTGCTGATGCTCGCATCTATGGTTCCAGATTTCTTTCCTAAGGTTTCTATCTCCAGCGTTGCCTCACTTTGGATTTTCTTTATTGTGTCTACTTCCCTTTTTAGGTCTTGGATGGTTTTGTTCAATTCCATCACCTGTTTGGTTGTGTTTTCCTGCAATTCTTTAAGGGATTTTTGATCATCCTCTTTAAGGTCTTCTACCTGTTTAGCAGTGTTCTCCTGTATTTCTTTAAGTGAGTTATTAAAGTCCTTCTTGATGTCCTCTACCATCATCATGAGATATGCTTTTAAATCGTGTCTAGATTTTCGGGTGTTTTGGGGTGCCCTGGACTGGGCGAAATGGGAGTGCTGTGTCTGATGATGGTGAGTGGTCTTGGTTTCTGTTAGTAAGATTCTTACATTTACTTTTCACCATCTGGTAATCTCTAGAGTTAGTTGTTATAGTTGTCTCTGTTTAGAGATTGTTCCTCTGGTGATTCTGTTACCCTCTATCAGCAGATCTGGGAGATTAGCTCTCTCCTCTGAGTTTCAGTGGTCAGAGCACTCTCTGCAGGCAAGCTCTCCTCTTACAAGGAAGGTGCACAGATATCTGGCATTCGGATCTCCCTCCTGGCTGAAGATGAAGGCCCAAAACAGGACCTTTCCCAGAAGCTGTGTTGCTTTGGCCTGTCACAGAAACTGTTAGCTTCTGTAGTCCACACTCTCACCTGTGCAGACTACTTTCAGCGGAGTCCCGGAACCAAGATGGCTCCCTCTGATCCTGAGGTAAAGGCCTCCCGGGCCGGGCGGACACCTCTCCTCTGGCCAGGAAGGTGGCCGGATGTCTGGAACCTGAAAAGGGTGCTGCCTCAGAAGCTCTGTGGCTCCCGCCTGGCCCAGAAGCTGTCAGCTTCTGTAGTCTACTCCTACTATTCTTAGATTTGGACTTTTCATTGTGTCCTGAATTTCTTGGATGCTTTTTGTTAGGAGTTTTTTATGTTTTTAATTTTCTTTGATAGTTGTGTCATTCTGACCTCTTTCCTAGGTTTTCCAGTTCCATGTTTGCCTCCATTTGTGTTTTCTTTAGAATCCACTTAGGAAGTCCTTGACAGTCCCATAGGTAGAACATGAACTGCACACTCACACTTGATCTTACTTGTCCATCTTCCTGTTTGTATTATGTCACCAGGCCCTTGATCCATCCCCCTCCAGTTATTTTCTAAGTCTATTAGTTAGTTTCATTAATTTGTTTTGTCTTGAAACAGATTCTCAGTATGTGTGCCTGAATTGTCTGGAACTTACTATGCAGACCAGGCTGGCACTGCTTCTGCATCCTGATTGTTTAGATTAAATGTATGCACCACTACTCCCAGCCTTAACCAATCTATTTGCATAAATTTATGCTTACATCTCTCTAAAGTCTTCCCTTTCTTACTCTTTGTTGCCTTCCCCCATGTCTCCTCTGCCTATGGCTCTCACCCTTCTTGGCACCACAAGGATTGCTCCTTGCCATATAGAAGCACAAATATCATCTTTCTGTTTACTACAATTTGAAAGTTTTATCCAGAAGCATTTATTTTTGTTTTTCCTAGAGGCTTTACTTTTTTCCCCCAATTTCCTGTAACTCCTCAAACAGTCTTTTCTGTCCTTGTAAACTGGGCACCATCCACCACCCCTTTTCTTATTTTACTTTGTAAAATTCTTCTCTCATCCTGACTGTAGTTTCCCCTTTCTTCCTTCCCTGTGTCTTCCCTTTCCCAGACACACCAACTGCCTCCCCTAAGAAAAGATCAGGCCTCCCAGGGACATCATACAAACATAGCATAATGAGCTGCAATAAGACCAGAGACATTCCATCACATCAATGCTGGACAAGGCAACCCAGTAGGAAGAAAGGGATCCCACTAGCAGGCAAAGAATCAGGAACAAAAGCCTCAGTTACCACTGTTAGGAGTCCCACAAGAACATCAAGTTACTCATAGTCAATATCTATAGCTATATGTATCTATATATTTGCATATAGATATATTATGTTGTATATATCTATCTTTATCTCTCTCTATATCTCTATCTATCTATCTATCTATCTATCTATCTATCTATCTATCTATCATCAATTAGCTAGATCAGACCCTACAGGCTCCATGATCTCTGCTAGACTCCATGAGTCTCAGTCCGTTGTTTCTGTGTGCCATGTTCCTGTGGTGTCTTTGAGTTTTCTGCTTCCTCCAATATTTCCTCTCCCTCCTCTAAAGGACTCCCCAAGCTCTTTCTACTGTTTGGCTGTGGGATTCTGCATCTGCTCCCATCAGTTGCTGGATGAAGTCTCTCTGGTCTCTTTGATAATGATTCTGCTAGGCTCCAGTACCAACACACTTTCAGACAAACTGTAGGTGGAGGGTTTTATGGTTGGATTGGTATTTCAGTCCTTCCACCAGAGGCCCTACCTGGTTATAACACATGGCTGGTTCAGGCTCTGTGTGCCCCATTAATAGGAATCGTTGTTAGGTTTGCTCAAGTAGATCCCATGGAGTTTCGATTGCAGTTTCCCCTTTCTTCCTTCCCTGTGTCTTCCCTTTCCCAGACACACCAACTGCCTCCCCTAAGAAAATATCAGGCCTCCCAGGGACATCATACAAACATAGCATAAAAACCATGCCTCCGAAATGCCCTTTCCCCGATTCCATTTCAGTTTCCCAGTATTTTTCCCCTACTCCCCCACCTGGTCCCTCCTGGTCCCAATTGCTCCTGTCCACCTGTGAAATCTATTTCCCTTCCTCAGGGATATCTTTTCATCCTCCCATGAAGCCCCCTTGTCATTTAAACTCTCTGGGTCTGTGGGCTATAGATGATTGTCTTTTAGTTTACAGATAAATCCACTTATAAGTGAATATATAATATGTTTGTTTTTCTGGGTCTGGGTTACCTCACTCAGGATGATGTTTTTTCTACTTCTATCTATGTAGCATACAAACTTCAAGAAGCCATTATTTTTAACCACTGACTAATACTCCATTGTGTATAATACCATATTTTCTTTTTCCGTTCACCAGTTGAGCAACATCTAGGTTGGTTCCAGTTTCTGGCTAGTATGAATAAAGCTGCTTGCTATAAACATAGTGGCTGTATAAATTTCCATTCCCACCAACAATGGAGAAGTGTTTCCCTTGCTCTACATCTTTGCCCTATTCCTTGGGTTGTTGATCCTAGCCATTGTGACATGTATAACCTAGAATCTCAAATTTGTTTTGATTTGCATTTCCCTGGTGGCTAGGGATGTAGAACATTTTTGTCAGTGCCTCTCAGCAATTTGATATTTCTCTGTTGAGAATTCTCTTATTAAATCTGTACCCTATTTTCTAATTGGATTATTTAACTTATTGATGTCTGTTTTCTTGAATTCTTTAATTATTTTGGATATTAGCTCTCTGTCAGATGTGGAGGTGGTGACAACCCTTTCCCATTCTGTGGGCTCCAGTTTTGTCCCATTGATAGTGTCCTTTGCCTTACAGAAGCTTTCAGTTTCATGAGGTCCCATTTATTAGTTGTTATCTCAGTGCCTGTGCTATTGGTGTTCTAGTCAGGAATTTGTTTCCTGTGCCAGTGCCTTCAAGGCTATCCCCCATTTTCTGTTCTATCTGGTTTAATGAATGTGGTTTTATCTTTAGGTATTTAATTCATTTGGAGTTTGTTTTTGTGCAGGGTAATAGATATGGATTTATCTGCCTTCTTCTACATGCCAATATCTGGTTAGATCAGCACCAATTGTTGAAAATGCTTTCTTTTTTCATTGTATATTTCTGGCTCCTTTATAAAAAATCATATGTGCATAGGTAAATGGATTTTCTTCTATTTCTTTGACTTGATTCCACTGATAAAAATAATATGTCTGTTTTTATGCCAACACCATGCAGTTTTGTATTACAGCTTGAGATCAAAGATGGTGATACCTCTAGAAGATTTTTTTGTTGCATAGAATTTCTTTAGTTATTTTTTCCTTTCTGTTTCTCCAATAATGAGTTCAGCATTTTTCCTTCAAAGTCTGTAAAGAATTGTTTTGGAATTTTGATAGAATTTATGTTGAATTTGTAGATTGCTTTTGGTAAGAAGGCCATTTTTATTATGTCAATCCTACCAATCCCTGAGTATGGGAGATCTTTCCATCTTCTGATATCTTCTTCAATTTCTTTCTTCAAAGACTTGACATTCTTGTCATACTAGTCTGTCACTTGCTTGGTTAGAGATACTGCAAGATACATTATTTGTAACTATTTTGAAAGGTATTTTTTCCATAGTTTCTTTCTTAGCCCATTTGTTATTTGTGTACAGAAGGGTTACTGGTGCCCCCCCCCCCTTGGAGTGGTTCTTATATCTAGCCACTTTGCTGAAGGTGTTTATCAGCTGTCAGAGTTCTCTGGTAGGGCCCTGGGATTTATTTATTTTTCCAATTGGGAGATTTTAATGACTTTCTATTTCCTTAGGGATTATAGGTCAATTTAAATTGTTTATCTGATCTTAATTTAACTTTGGTAAGCGGTATTTATCAAGGAAATTGCCTATTTCTTTTAGATTTTCCAATTTTATGGAGTATAAGCTTCTGAAGTATGACCTAATTATTATTTGAATTTCCTTGGTGTCTGTTGTTATGTCTCCCCTTTCCTTTCTGATTTTGTTAATTTGAATATTCTCTCTTTGTCTTTTAGTTAGATTGGACGAGGGTCTGTCTATCTATTGATTTTTCTCAAAAAAAAACTTTAAAAATTTTGATTCTTTGTTTTATTCTCTTTGTTTCTAATTTACTGATTTCAGCTCTCACCTTATTTCCTTTCATCTACTCCTCTTGGGTGTGTTTGCTTCTTTTTCTTCTAGAGCTTTCAGGTATGCTGTTAAGTTGCTAGTATGAAATCTTTCCAAGTTCTTTCTCTCTCTTTTTCTTTCTTGATTCTAAAGACAGGGTTTCTCTGTGCAGCACTGGCTTTCCCAGAACTCTCTCTGTAGACCAAGCTGGCCTTGAACTCACAGAAATCTACCTGTCTCTGTGATTAAAGACTTGTGCCACCATACAGCTCTCTTTCTTTCTTCTTTTTTTTTTTTTTAAGGACACTCATTTTTAAAAAATAATTTGTTTATTTTCTATCTTATATGCAGTAGTGTTTTATCTGAATGTATGTCTGTGTGAAGATGTCAGATCTTGGATTTATAGACAGTTGTGAGTTGCCATTAAGGTGCCAGGTATTCCTCTGGAATGCTCTTAACTGCTGATCCATTTTTCAGTTCCTCTCTCAGTTTTTTTATGAAGGCACTTTTTGCAATGAACTTTCCTCTTTTAGCACTACTTTCGTTATGTTCCATACAGTTGGGTATGTTGTACATTCATTTTCATTAGGTTCCAGGAAGATTTTAATTCTATCTTTGTTTATGTCTTGACACCAAAGTCATTCAGTAGGGAATTGTTCAGTTTCTCTGAGTTTGTAGGCTTTCTGTTTTTTCTGTTTTTCTTGAAATCCAACTTTAACCCATGGTGGTCTGATAGGATACAGAGGGTTATCTTTGTGTTTTGTATATGTTGAGACTTGTTTTATAAGCAAGGATTGTGGCCACTTTTTGATAATGTTCCATAAGGTGCTGAGAAGAAGGTATATTCTTTTGTCTTTAGGTGAAATATTCTGTAGATATCTGTTAGGTTCTTTTGAGTCATAAAGTCTGTTATCTCCATTATTTCTTTCTCAATGAACTGTCCATTGGTGAGAGTGGGAAACTGACGTTGTCTACTATTAATGTGTGAGGTTTGTTGTGTGATTTAAGTTTCGGAATATTTCTTTGACAAATGTGGATTCCCTGAGTATGAAGTGCCCTTCTGTGGGAAAACTCTGTAATTAAGGTTGAAATCCACCATGAATGGATATCTCTCTGGGAAACTCCCTTCAAGTGGGACTTCTTCTCTGACCTTGTCTGGGGAATTCTAAGCCCCTACACATGTTTCTACCTGAGGAATGTCACATTGCCTTAACTAGATGACAGGATCAATTTCCTTTCTCTTCATTAGAACCTATTCAGCTAGCACCTGAGATTCCTGAAATGCTTCCCCATGTTAATGAGGCATTTTGGTACCCTAAGCCCTCAGCCAATGACCTTTGCCCATCCTGGCTCATTCCCCCAAAATTTAATAAGCCCTGAATCACTCTAAATAGAGTTGATTTGCCTTCTGATCCTGGTCCCAGTGTGGTTATTCATTGTGCATACTCATGGGGCTTCTGCAACCTGCCCCCTCCCCATTGTCTCTGCCGCCACTGCCCTTGTGGATCATATTGGCTGACAATCCATGAGATCAAGGAGACCCACATCCTTCCTCATCTCTTTTGATTAATGCTGATAGGAAGTCTATTTTGTTAGACATTAGAATAGCTACAATTGCTTCTTGGGTCTATTTGCTTGGAAAATCGTTTCCAACCCATTACTTTGAAGTAATTTCTATCTTTGATATTCAGACATATTTCTTGTATGCAGCAGAAGGATGGATCTTGTTTTCACACTCATTCTGTTAGCCTGTGCCTTTTTATTTGGGGAATTGAGTCCACTGATATTGAGAGATATTAATGACCAATGATGGTTAATTCCTATTATTATGGTGCTGTTGTTTGTGCATGTGTGTGTGTGTTCCCTCTTTAGGTTTTGCTGGTGTGATCTTTTTTATTCCCTCTGTTTTAATGGGTCTAGTTAACCTTCTTGGGTTAGAGTTTTTCTTCTAGTACTTTCTGTTGGGCTGGAGTTGTTTAAATTTGACTTTGTCTGGTAATATCTTGATTTTTCTATGTATGGTGATTAAAAGTTTTGGTGGGTTATAGTAGTTTGGGCTGGCATTCGTGGTCTCTGAGAGACTGTCAAGGCCCTTCCTTTAAGAGTCTTTGTTGAGAAGTCTTGTGGAATTCCAATAGGCCTGCCTTCATGTGTTACTTGGCCTTTTCCTGTGCAGCTTTTAATATTATTCTTTGTTCTGTGTTTAGTTTTTTGATTATTATTATTTTATCCAGAAGCCTTTATTTATGTTTTATCCCAGAGGCTTCACTTGTTTATCCCAGAGTCTTTTCTGGACCTGTGAACTAGGCATCATGCACCTTAATTTTTCAAAATTATTTTTAATTAAAATATAATTGCATAATATTCCCCATCTCTATAACCTTAACCCCTTTTATATTCCTCCTTTTTATTATCCCTCTCAAATCCATGGCCGCCTTCTTTATTATTCACACACACACACACTCACACAACGTGCTGTTTAATGCTTAGTGTAGTTTATTTGTATGTGCTTTTAGAGATTACTAAATCATATTGGATAGCCAATTAAGGGCTCATCTCTGGGGGAAAACTAATTTTACTCTCTTAGCAGTCATTAAATACATTAAATACTCTTTATCTAGAATTGGCACCCTGTAAGATCCTTCAGCTAAGCTCAGATATCAACTGATGTTTTTGTTCAGGGCATGTTTAAGTAGCCATACTTTTGATGTATCATGTGTGTAGTTTCCATGTTATATCAATGTTTGCTTCTCCTTGTCCCTGTTTGCTATGTGCAAGGAATTTACTCTTGTCTCTTGGATCTCAGTGGAAGTATTCCTTCTTTGTCATCCAAGGGAGTGCATCTCTGATCTCACCTGTCTCTTGAGAGTTATATGCTCATCTCCTTACATTAGTTGCAGCCTTGCTGCCATTATATTGGACAATTCTTTTCTCAACATCAATTTTCCCTCCCATACTTTCCCTTCAAATGGAAGAAATTGTGTTCTTATATAAGTCAAACCACGGAATCATAGAAAGCATCTCTAGAAGATATTAAACATGGTAAAAGAATGAGTCAAGGGAGGAGAGCAGACTAGAGAATGTTGGTCTAAAGGCACATAATATCATTTGCTCATAAATAATGACAGGAGGCATATTGTGCAGTAGCAACTATACATTTGTAAGCTTGGAAACTGATAAGGGCAGGGGCGGTAAATATTCACAAAAAGGTAAATTCACATGCTTTAAATTTGTCTCTTGATATATGTATGTATATGTATATATGTGTATATACATATATGATTTTATGGGGGTGCTCCTACATCTAGGTAGTTTGAAGCAGGTAGGATTTTTAGCTCCAATAACAGAATGGAAAGAAGGTGGAGATAAAGGTAGAGAACACAGAGGTCCCTGAAGTAAGCGGGGGGGGGGGGGGGGAGCAGTGGGCTCTGCAGCAGACATGTCAAGACTGTTGTTCTGAGATTGCCTTGGATCAATCTTTACCAGACTCAACATGTGGTCAATAAGGTCCTTATTGCCATATGATGGGTATTAATGTGCACAGAAAGTGGAGATATTATAATGCTGGAGTTTGATCGTGTCTAGAGAACTCTAAATTTGGTAAGAAAATGGATTGGTGCACCTAAATTGGTTTTCTGTTATGGCACTGTCCTCACTGTGTATATTAAGATTCCTGCTCTCCTCTCTTCTAGGTTCTCTGCCTGATATTACCATCTTCCCTAATTCAAGTCTTATGATCTCCCAAGGGACTTTTGTAACTGTTGTGTGCTCATACTCTGATAAACACGACTTGTATAACATGGTCCGCCTGGAGAAGGACGGCAGCACCTTTATGGAAAAGAGCACTGAGCCTTATAAAACAGAGGATGAATTTGAGATTGGGCCAGTGAATGAAACCATTACTGGACATTATAGCTGTATCTATTCGAAGGGGATTACCTGGTCCGAACGTAGTAAGACGCTGGAGCTAAAGGTGATCAAAGAAAATGTCATCCAGACTCCTGCCCCAGGTCCAACCTCAGGTTTGTTCTTACAACCCTGGATTCTACCCATAGTTGTGATTCCTTGCCTCCATCGCCTTTGTTATTTCTTAACCCCAAGGTTCCTTTCCCCAACCCCACTCATCACATGTCCCCCTTAATCTAACACTTCAGATTCTCTGGAACTTTACTCTTACTAGACACCATGAATGGCTTGGATACAGCTACAGTCTGAGGGGTAGAGTACAGAGCTGTCGCTTCTTACTGGGTAGCAACTGAGCCTCAGCAGTGGTAGGGGCAGTCTGCTCTCAAGGTGATTTACGTCTTTTTACTGGTTACAGTAAACTCTCCTGTCCTTCTACCAAGTCAGAGCCCGTCGTGGCTGCAGGAAATAATCTCCTGTAGGGAGGTGTCATCTCACTAGACAGGTAATGTGGTTCAAGGATGGCTTGTGGGCAGGCCTGGGTCGTTGTTCTGGGGGTGCTTTGGTACGAAATGGTCAGGCTCCAGAATGTCCCGGAGTCAGGTCCAGGGAGAAGCTTTAGTCTACTTCCCATTGTCTTCCAGGTCTTCCCAGGAGTTGCTTAGTACTGATTCTGTGAGGCCATGCAGAGCAAATGAGGAAAGAACAGAGGAAGGGTCACCTCACCCCCACTCCCCCCCCCCCCCAGCAGGAGGTATTGAGGAGGGACTCTGTCGGGTTTCTTGTTTTCCATGCCCTGCCCTTTCAGGTGTTTCTCATAATTTGTGACTGAGTGATTGGCAGTTCACTCATTTTGGATGAATACTTAGGATGGAGAAGAGGTCTACATAGCTGCTCTCATAAGCTCTCAATCCTTCACCCTGCCTCTTTGATGGTGTAGTAGTTTGTTAGAGCTTATATGCTGGGTTGATGTCACAACCAGCCTTTTGCTTAACTTTGGAACGAGGCATCAGGATGTCATTAATACTATTTTTTGTTGTTATTTTGTTTCATTATTTTGTTTTTAAGACCGGGTTTCTCTATGTAATGCTGGCTGACCTTAACTTGCCACATAGACCAGGCTAACCTTGAACTTACAGAGATCCTCCTGCTCATGCCTTCTGAGTTCTGGGATTAAAGGAGTATGCCAGCATGCCCATGCCCAGAGATCCTACTTTTTTTTTTTTTTTAAGGAGGAACATCAATATGAACTAACCAGTACCCCTAGAACTCCTTGGAACTGTAACATCAATCAAAGAAAACACATGGTGAAACTTGTGGCTCTAGCTATATATGTAGCAGAGGATGGCCTATTTGGTTATCAATGAGAGGAGAGGCCCTTGGTTCTGTGAAATCTGTATGCTCCAGTATAGGGGAATGCCAGGAATGGGAATGGGTATGTTGGGGAGCAGGGGGAGGGGAGAGGGGATAGGGAATTTTCAGAGGGGAAACTAGGAAAGGGGATAACATTTGAAATGTAAATAAAGAAAATATCTAATTAAAAAAAAGATTTATTCTGTTTACACTGTCTGTGTGCATGCCAGAAGAGGGCACCAGATCTAATTATATATGGTTGTGAGCCTCCATGTGGTTGCTGGGCTTCTGGAAAAGTAGTCAGTGCTCTCAACCTCTGAGACATCTCTCCAGCCTCCTTCTATATTAAATATGAAGAAAATTAACTTTTGGTCAAAGACACCAAGTTCTGAAGACTCTGGGAAGAAGCAGAAGCAGTCTTCACAGCGACAGCCAGACCACTGCACAGCTGTATGCTACCCCCTTGTGGTATGTGTCTCATTGTACACATTGTGTGAGCAAGATCATTAGGGCTCAACCTGAGCCAGTTTCGTCTCTGTGACAAAGAAGAGAACTTTCTCAGTGTCTGTGCAGACACAATGGGAAGAATCCCTGAGATGAAAGGGGCATGAGAAGGGTGTGGCCTGTGAACAGTCAATCTGCGGTGCTGTGTGATGTGAATAAGCTTTTCTCACTCCTCCTGTCCCAGGCTGTTGGGCTGTATTACTCCCTAGGTGTTGCTGCACTTTGGCCACAACTCTCTCAGGAGGAGATGTAGTCCTGAGTCTTCTATGCTCATTCTGATCTAGGCCATGATAGTGTAAAGCTAAGATCCTAGCTCAGGCAGGTTGATGGTGGTCAGAAACACACGGTGTGGGGAAAGTAGAGGGGACCAAGATAATGAATGCTGTTTCGTTCAGAGCCTATTGTGTGCCATTTTGGTGGGACATGCCATGATGTGTTTCCCAGCTGAACAGATCTGGGTCACCATCCTATCTTTGAATTTATTAATAAATATCCTCTCATTTGAAATGCATTAGTCTGAAAGTGAGTTGAAGCAGACACTTTTGGAGAGGGAAGAGAAATGCTCCCGCCCTTCTGAGCATTAATGGAGAGATGGGGCAAACCAAAGAAACACATTAAAATTTCAGATCTAAAACTAAATTTATATTAAATTATATAAATTTATATGACTTATATAAACACATAAGCAATATTATTGGTGTAACAGTATAATGTATCTTTTTAAATTACATGTTATAATTTATTTTTTAATTGGTTATTTTATTTATTTATATTTCAAATGTTGTCCCCTTTCCCAGTTCCCCCTCCGCAAATCCCCCATCCCATTCTCCCTCCCCTTTGACTCTAAGAGAGTGCTCACCCACCCACCCACCCACTCTTGCCTCACCCCTCTATAATCCCCTTACATTATGGCAACAAGCCTCCACAGGACCAAGGGCCTACCTCCCACGGAGGCAGATAAGGCAATACTCTGCTACATATGTAGCTGGAGTCATGAACCCGTCCATGTATACTCTTTGGTTGGTAGTTTAATCCCTGGATACTCTTGGGGGTCTGGTTAGCTGATATTGTTCTTCCTATGGGGTTGTAATCCCCTTCAGCTCCTTTAGTCCTTCTCCTCACTCTTCCCTTGGGGTCTCCAGGCTCTGTCTGATGATTGGCTGTGAGTATCTGCATGTGTCTTAGTCAGATGCTGGCAAAAACTCTGAGTCATCCTAGGGTCTTGTCTGGGAGCACTTCTTGGCATCAGCAATAGTGTCTGGGCTTGGTGTCTGCAGGTGGGATGGACTCAAAGGTGGAGCAGTCACTGGATGGACTTTCCTTCATATTTTGTCCCTGCATTTCCTTTACCCAAAACAATTCTGGGTTAAAAATTTTGAAATGAGTACATGGTCCTATTCCTCAACTGGGGGCCATGCCTATCTACTGGAGTTAGTTTCTTCAGATTCTATTTCCTCCTTGTTGGGTATTTCAGCTAATGCCATTCCTGTTGGGTCCTGGGAACCTTTCACTTTCCTGGCATCTGGGATTTTTTAGTGGTCCCCCCTCCTTCTTCCCTACCCTGCACTGCAATGTATTTCTATTCATTCACTTGAGCCTCTGGACTTCTCTCTTGTCTCTTCCTATACCTGATCCTGCCCCCTTTTCCCTTCCCATCTTCTCTCCCTCTCAGGTCTCTTCCTTCTTCTTCTTCCTGTGGTTATTTGTTCCCCCTTCTAAGTAGGATTGAAGCATACACACTTTGGTCTTTATTCTTGTAAAACTTGATATGATTTGTGAGTTGTATTGTGAGTATTCTGACATTTTGGGCTAATATCCACTTATCAGTGAGTGTCCATGTGTGTCCTTTTGAGTCTGGGTTAGTTCACTCAAGATGATATCTTCTACTTCTATCCATTTTCCTGCAAAATTCATGAAGTCATCATTTTTTAATAGCTGTGTAGTACACCATTGTATAAACATACTGCATTCTCTGTATCCATTCTTCTGTTGAGGGACATCTGAGTTGTTTCCAGCTTCTGACTAGTATAAAAAAGGTTGCTATGAACATAATGGAGCATGTGTCCTTGTTATATGTTGGAGCATCTTTTGGGTATATGCCCAGTAGTAGTATACCTGGGTCTTCAGATCAAATTATTTCCAATTTTCTGAGGAACTGCCAGATTGATTTCCAAAGTGCTTGTACAAGTTTGCAATCTCACCAGCAACGGATTAGTGTTCCTCTTTCTCCACATCCTCGCCAGTATCTGCTGTCACCTGAATTTTTGATCTTAGCCATTCTGACTGATGTGAGGCAGAATCTCAGAGTCTTTTTGATTTGCATTTCCCTGATGACTAAGGATGTTGAACATTTCTTTATGTGCTTCTCAGCCATTCAAGTTTTCTCAATTGAGAATTCTCTGATTAGCTCTGTTCCCCAGTTTTGTTTTTTTTTTATCCTTCTTTTTTTTTTTTTTTCATATTCTCTAGGTTTTTTTTTTTCCATTTTTTATTAGGTATTTAACTCATTTACATTTCCAATGCTATACCAAAAGTCCCCCATATCCACCCACCCCCACTCCCCTGCCCACCCACTCCCCCTTTTTGGCCCTGGTATTCCCCTGTACTGGGGCATATAAAGTTTGCAAGTCCAATGGGCCTCTCTTTCCAGTGATGGCCGACTAGGCCATCTTTTGATACATATGCAGCTAGAGTCAAGAGCTCCGGGGTACTGGTTAGCTCATAATGTTGTTCCACCTATAGGGTTGCAGATCCCTTTAGCTCCTTGGCTACTTTCTCTAGCTCCTCCATTGGGAGCCCTATGATCCATCCATTAGCTGACTGTGAGCATCCACTTCTGTGTTTGCTGGGCCCCGGCATAGTCTCACAAGAGACAGCTACATCTGCGTCCTTTCAATAAAATCTTGCTAGTGTATGCAATGGTGTCAGCGTTTGGATGCTGATTATGGGGTGGATCCCTGGCTATGGCAGTCTCTACATGGTCCATCCTTTCATCTCAGCTCCAAACTCCGTCTCTGTAACTCCTTCCATGGGTGTTTTGTTCCCAAATCTAAGGAGGGGCATAGTGTCCACACTTCAGTCTTCATTCTCCTTGAGTTTCATGTGTTTAGCAAATTATATCTTATATCTTGGGTATCCTAGGTTTGGGGCTAATATCCACTTATCAGTGAATACATATTGTGTGAGTTTCTTTGTGAATGTGTTACCTCACTCAGGATGATGCCCTCCAGGTCCATCCATTTGGCTAGGAATTTCATAAATTCATTCTTTTTAATAGCTGAGTAGTACTCCATTGTGTAGATGTACCACATTTTCTGTATCCATTCCTCTGTTGAGGGGCATCTAGGTTCTTTCCAGCTTCTGGCTATTATAAATAAGGCTGCTATGAACATAGTGGAGCATGTGTCCTTCTTACCTGTTGGGGCATCTTCTGGATATATGCCCAGGAGAGGTATTGCTGGATCCTCCGGTAGTACTATGTCCAGTTTTCTGAGGAACCGCCAGACTGATTTCCAGAGTGGTTGTACAAGCCTGCACTCCCACCAACAATGGAGGAGTGTTCCTCGTTCTCCACATCCTCGCCAGCATCTGCTGTCACCTGAATTTTTGATCTTAGCCATTCTGACTGGTGTGAGGTGGAATCTCAGGGTTGTTTTGATTTGCATTTCCCTGATGATTAAGGATGTTGAACATTTTTTCAAGTGCTTCTCTGCCATTCGGTATTCCTCAGGTGAGAATTCTTTGTTCAGTTCTGAGCCCCATTTTTTAATGGGGTTATTTGATTTTCTGAAGTCCACCTTCTTGAGTTCTTTATATATGTTGGATATTAGTCCCCTATCTGATTTAGGATAGGTAAAGATCCTTTCCCAATCTGTTGGTGGTCTTTTTGTCTTATTGACAGTGTCTTTTGCCTTGCAGAAACTTTGGAGTTTCATTAGGTCCCATTTGTCGATTCTCGATCTTACAGCACAAGCCATTGCTGTTCTGTTCAGGAATTTTTCCCCTGTGCCCATATCTTCAAGGCTTTTCCCCACTTTCTCCTCTATAAGTTTCAGTGTCTCTGGTTTTATGTGAAGTTCCTTGATCCACTTAGATTTGACCTTAGTACAAGGAGATAAGTATGGATCGATTCGCATTCTTCTACACGATAACAACCAGTTGTGCCAGCACCAATTGTTGAAAATGCTGTCTTTCTTCCACTGGATGGTTTTAGCTCCCTTGTCGAAGATCAAGTGACCATAGGTGTGTGGGTTCATTTCTGGATCTTCAATTCTATTCCATTGGTCTACTTGTCTGTCTCTATACCAGTACCATGCAGTTTTTATCACAATTGCTCTGTAGTAAAGCTTTAGGTCTGGCATGGTGATTCCGCCAGAAGTTCTTTTATCCTTGAGAAGACTTTTTGCTATCCTAGGTTTTTTGTTATTCCAGACAAATTTGCAAATTGCTCCTTCCAATTCGTTGAAGAATTGAGTTGGAATTTTGATGGGGATTGCATTGAATCTGTAGATTGCTTTTGGCAAGATAGCCATTTTTACAATGTTGATCCTGCCAATCCATGAGCATGGGAGATCTTTCCATCTTCTGAGATCTTCTTTAATTTCTTTCTTCAGAGATTTGAAGTTTTTATCATACAGATCTTTCACCTCCTTAGTTAGAGTCACGCCAAGATATTTTATATTATTTGTGACTATTGAGAAGGGTGTTGTTCCCCTAATTTCTTTCTCAGCCTGTTTATTCTTTGTATAGAGAAAGGCCATTGACTTGTTTGAGTTTATTTTATATCCAGCTACTTCACCGAAGCTGTTTATCAGGTTTAGGAGTTCTCTGGTAGAATTTTTAGGGTCACTTATATATACTATCATATCATCTGCAAAAAGTGATATTTTGACTTCCTCTTTTCCAATTTGTATCCCCTTGATCTCCTTTTGTTGTCGAATTGCTCTGGCTAATACTTCAAGTACTATGTTGAAAAGGTAGGGAGAAAGTGGGCAGCCTTGTCTAGTCCCTGATTTTAGTGGGATTGCTTCCAGCTTCTCTCCATTTACTTTGATGTTGGCTACTGGTTTGCTGTAGATTGCTTTTATCATGTTTAGGTATGGGCCTTGAATTCCTGATCTTTCCAAAACTTTTATCATGAATGGGTGTTGGATCTTGTCAAATGCTTTTTCTGCATCTAACGAGATGATCATGTGGTTTTTGTCTTTGAGTTTGTTTATATAATGGATTACATTGATGGATTTTCGTATATTAAACCATCCCTGCATCCCTGGAATAAAACCTACTTGGTCAGGATGGATGATTGCTTTAATGTGTTCTTGGATTCGGTTAGCGAGAATTTTATTGAGGATTTTTGCATCGATATTCATAAGAGAAATTGGTCTGAAGTTCTCTATCTTTGTTGGATCTTTCTGTGGTTTAGGTATCAGAGTAATAGTGGCTTCATAAAATGAGTTGGGTAGAGTACCTTCTACTTCTATTTTGTGAAATAGTTTGTGCAGAATTGGAATTAGATCTTCTTTGAAGGTCTGATAGAACTCTGCACTAAACCCATCTGGTCCTGGGCTTTTTTTGGTTGGGAGACTATTAATAACTGCTTCTATTTCTTTAGGTGATATGGGACTGTTTAGATGGTCAACTTGATCCTGATTCAACTTTGGTACCTGGTATCTGTCCAGAAATTTGTCCATTTCGTCCAGGTTTTCCAGTTTTGTTGAGTATAGCCTTTTGTAGAAGGATCTGATGGTGTTTTGGATTTCTTCAGGATCTGTTGTTATGTCTCCCTTTTCATTTCTGATTTTGTTAATTAGGATTTTGTCCCTGTGCCCTTTAGTGAGTCTAGCTAAGGGTTTATCTATCTTGTTGATTTTCTCAAAGAACCAACTCCTCGTTTGGTTAATTCTTTGAATAGTTCTTCTTGTTTCCACTTGGTTGATTTCACCCCTGAGTTTGATTATTTCCTGCCGTCTACTCCTCTTGGGTGAATTTGCTTCCTTTTTTTCTAGGGCTTTTAGATGTATTGTCAAGCTGCTAGTATGTGCTGTCTCCCGTTTCTTCTTGGAGGCACTCAGCGCTATGAGTTTCCCTCTTAGAAATGCTTTCATTGTGTCCCATAGGTTTGGGTACGTTGTGGCTTCATTTTCATTAAACTCTAAAAAGTCTTTAATTTCTTTCTTTATTCCTTCCTTGACCAAGGTATCATTGAGAAGAGTGTTATTCAGTTTCCACGTGAATGTTGGCTTTCCATTATTTATGTTGTTATTGAAGATCAGTCTTAGGCCATGGTGGTCTGATAGGATACATGGGACAATTTCAATATTTTTGTATCTATTGAGGCCTGTTTTGTGACCAATTATATGGTCAATTTTGGAGAAGGTCCCGTGAGGTGCTGAGAAGAAGGTATATCCTTTTGTTTTAGGATAAAATGTTCTGTAGATATCTGTCAGGTCCATTTGTTTCATAACTTCTGTTAGTTTCACTGTGTCCCTGTTTAGTTTCTGTTTCCACGATCTGTCCTTTGAAGAAAGTGGTGTGTTGAAGTCTCCCACTATTATTGTGTGAGGTGCAATGTATGCTTTGAGCTTTACTAAAGTGTCTCTAATGAATGTGGCTGCCCTTGCATTTGGTGCGTAGATATTCAGAATTGAGAGTTCCTCTTGGAGGATTTTACCTTTGATGAGTATGAAGTGACCCTCCTTGTCTTTTTTGATAACTTTGGGTTGGAAGTCGATTTTATCCGATATTAAAATGGCTACTCCAGCTTGTTTCTTCAGTCCATTTGCTTGGAAAATTGTTTTCCAGCCTTTCACTCTGAGGTAGTGTCTGTCTTTTTCCCTGAGATGGGTTTCCTGTAAGCAGCAGAATGTTGGGTCCTGTTTGTGTAGCCAGTCTGTTAGTCTATGTCTTTTTATTGGGGAATTGAGTCCATTGATATTAAGAGATATTAAGGAAAAGTAATTGTTGCTCCCTTTTATTTTTGTTGTTAGAGTTGGCATTCTGTTCTTGTGGCTGTCTTCTTTTTGGTTTGTTGAATGATTACTTTCTTGGTTGTTCTAGGGCGTGATTTCCGTCCTTGTATTGCTTCTTTTCTGTTATTATCCTTTGAAGGGCTGGATTCGTGGAAAGATATTGTGTGAACTTGGTTTTGTCGTGGAATACTTTGGTTTCTCCATCTATGGTAATTGAGAGTTTGGCCGGGTATAGTAGCCTGGGCTGGCATTTGTGTTCTCTTAGTGTCTGTATAACATCTGTCCAGGCTCTTCTGGCTTTCATAGTCTCTGGTGAAAAGTCTGGTGTAATTCTGATAGGCCTTCCTTTATATGTTACTTGACCTTTCTCCCTTACTGCTTTTAATATTCTATCTTTATTTAGTGCATTTGTTGTTCTGATTATTATGTGTCGGGAGGAATTTCTTTTCTGGTCCAGTCTATTTGGAGTTCTGTATGCTTCTTGTATGATCATGGGCATCTCTTTTTTTATGTTTGGGAAGTTTTCTTCTATTATTTTGTTGAAGATATTAGCTGGCCCTTTAAGTTGAAAATCTTCATTCTCATCAATTCCTATTATCCGTAGGTTTGGTCTTCTCATTGTGTCCTGGATTACCTGGATGTTTTGAGTTAGGATCCTTTTGCATTTTGTATTTTCTTTGACTGTTGTGTCGATGTTCTCTATGGAATCTTCTGCACCTGAGATTCTCTCTTCCATTTCTTGTATTCTGTTGCTGATGCTCGCATCTATGGTTCCAGATCTCTTTCCTAGGGTTTCTATCTCCAGCGTTGCCTCACTTTGGGTTTTCTTTATTGTGTCTACTTCCCCTTTTAGTTCTAGTATGGTTTTGTTCATTTCCATCACCTGTTTGGCTGTGTTTTCCTGCTTTTCTTTAAGAGCCTGTAACTCTTTAGCAGTGCTCTCCTGTAAATCTTTAAGTGACTTATGAAAGTCCTTCTTGATGTCCTCTATCATCATCATGAGAAATGTTTTTAAATCTGGGTCTAGATTTTCGGTTGTGTTGGGGTGCCCAGGACTAGGTGGGGTGGGAGTGCTGCGTTCTGATGATGGTGAGTGGTCTTGATTTCTGTTAGTAGGATTCTTACGTTTGCCTTTTGCCATCTGGTAATCTCTGAAGCTAGCTGTTTTAGTTTTCACTGTTAAGAGCTTGTTCTTCAGGTGACTCTGTTAGCCTCTATGAGCAGACCTGGAGGGTAGCACTCTCCTTAGTTTCAGTGGGCAGAGTATTCTCTGCAGGCAAGCTCTCTTCTTGCAAGGCAGGTACCCAGATATCTGGTGTTCGAACCAGACTCCTGGCAGAAGTTGTGTTCCACTCACTAGAGGTCTTAGGATCACGTGTGGAATCCTGTGTGGGCCCTTGCGGGTGTCAGGCGACTCAGCTGGCAAGGTAGCCGGGGCTCGAGTGGAGTGGAAGGGGTTTGTGCCCCAGATCAAGCCCGGGTAGCCTGCTTCCCTATGTACCGCAGTCTCAAGTTCCACGCGATTGGATTGGGGTAGGCGCTGTGTTCCACTCACCAGAGGTCTTAGGGTCCCGTGGGGAGTCCCGTGTGGGCCCTTGCGGGTGTTGGGCAAGACTCTGCTGTCAAGGTAGCCCGGGGCTCGAGTCTCGAGTCGAGCGGAAGGGACTTGTGCCCCAGATCAGGCCCAGGTAGCCTGCTTCCCTATGTACCGCAGTCTCAAGTTCTGCGCGATTGGATTGGGGCAGGCACTGTGGTCCACTCACCAGAGGTCTTAGGGTCCCGTGGGGAGTCCCGTGTGGACCCTTGCGGGTGTTGGGCAAGACTCTGCTGGCAAGGTAGCCCGGGGCTCGAGTCTCGAGTCGAGCGGAAGGGACTTGTGCCCCAGATCAGGCCCGGGTAGCCTGCTTCCCTATGTACCGCAGTCTCAAGTTCCGCGCGATTGGATTGGGGCAGGCACTGTGATCCACTCACCAGAGGTCTTAGGGTCCCGTGGGGAGTCCCGTGTGGACCCTTGCGGGTGTTGGGCAAGACTCTGCTGGCAAGGTAGCCCGGGGCTCGAGTCTCGAGTCGAGTGGAAGGGCTGTTCCCCAGTTTTAAATAGGGTTATTTAGTTCTTTGGATCTTCCTTCTTGAGTTCTTTGTATATATTGGATATTAGCCCTCTATCGGATGTAGGATTGGTAGAGATCTTTTCCCAATCTGTGGGTTGCTGTTTTGTCCTATTGACAGTGTCCTTTGCCTTACACAAGCTTTGCGATTTTATGAGGCTCCATTTGCCGATTCTTGATCTTAGAGCATAAACCCTAAGTTCTGTTCAGGAACTTTTCCTCTGTGCCCATGTATTTGAAGCTTTCCCCCACTTTACCTTTTATCTTTGTATCTGGTTTTATGTGGAGGTTCTTGATCCACTTATATTTAAGCTTTTTACAAGGAGATAAGAATGGATCAATTTATATTCTACATGCAGACCTCCAGTTGAACTAGCACCATTTGTTGAAAGTGCTTTCTTTTTTCTACTAGATGGTTTTGGCTTCTTTGTCAAAAATGGTGTGACCATTAGATGTGGGGGCTTATTTCTGGGTCTTCAATTCTGTTTTATTGATCTACGTGTCTATCTCTGTACAAATACCATGCAGGGGTTTTGGTTTGGTTTGGTTTTGCTCTGTAGTACAGCTTGAGGTCAGGGATGATGATTCCCCCAGAAATTCTTTTATTGTTGAGAATGGTTTTTGCTATCCTGGATTTTTTTTTTTTTTTGTTATTCCAGATGAAATTGAGAATTGCCCTTTCTATTTCTGCATAGAATTGAGTTGGAATTTTGATGGGGATTGTATTGAATCTGTAGATGGCTTTTGGTAAGATAGCCATTTTTACTATGGTAATCTTATAGATCCATGAGAATGGGAGATCTTTCTATCTTCTGAGATCTTCTTCAATTTCTTTCTTCAGAGACTTGAAGTTCTTGTCATACAGATCTTTCACTTGTTTGGTTAGAGTTAAGCAAGATATTTTATATTATTTGTCACAATTGCAAAGTATGTCTCCCTAATTTCTTTCTCAGACTTTTTACCCTTTGAGTAGAGGAAGGCTACTGATTTGTTTGAGGTTGTTTATCAGCTGTAGGATTTCTCTGGTGGGATTTTTGGGATTGCTTATGTATACTATCATATTATCTTCAAATAGTGATATCTTGGTTTCTTCCTTTTGAATTTGTATCACTTTGACCTCCTGTTGTTTCCTAATTGCTCTAGTTAGAACTTCAAGTACTATATTGAATAAATGGGAAGAGAGAGGACAGCCTTGTCTTGTTTCTGATTTTAGTGGGATTGCTTCAAGTTTCTCTGCATTTAATTTGATGTTGGTTATTGGTTTTCTGAATATTGCTTTATTATGTTTAGGTATGTGCCTTGTATTACTGATCTTTCCAATACTTTTAAATGAAGGGGTGTTGAATTTTGTCAAAGGCTTTTTCAGCATCTAATGAAATGATCATGTGGTTTTCTTCCTCTTAGTTTGTTTATATAATGGATTACATTGACGGATTTCTATATATTGAACTACCCTTGGATCCCTGGGATGAAGCCTACTTGATCATGGTGAATGATTATTTTGATGTAGTCTTAGATTCAGTCTTCAAGAATTTTATCGAGTATTTTGCATTGATTTTTATAAGGGAAATTGGTCAGAAGTTCTCTTTCTTTGTTGGGTTTTTGTGTGGTTTGGGTATCAGAGTAACTGTGCTCCTTCTGTTTCTTTTTTTTTTTTTTCTAACTTTTTTTTAAAGATTTATTTTCTTATTTTATATATGTGAGTACACTGTAGTTGTTTTCAGACACACTAGAAGAGGGTGTCAGATCCCATTACAGATGATTGTGAGCCACCATGTGGCTGCTGGGAATTGAACTCAGGACCTCTGGAAGAGCAGTCAGTGCTCTTAACCATTGAGCCATCTCTCCAGCCCCTTTCCTTCTGTTTCTATTTTGTGGAATAATTTGAGAAGTATTGGTATTAGGTCTTTTTTGAAGGTCTGGTAGAATTCTGCACTAAATCCTACTCCTCTTGGATGTATTTCATTTCTGAAGGTACTCATCACGATGTGTTTTCTTAGTACTGCTTTCATTGTGCTCCATTATGTTTGGGTATGCTGAGCCTTCATTTTCATTAAATTCTAGAAAGACCTTAATTTCTTTCTTTTTTCCCCCCTGACCAAGTTATCATTCAGTAGAACATTGTTCATGTGTATGTGGACGTTCTGTTGTTTTCGTTGTTGTTGAAGACCAGCCTTAGGCCATGGTGGTCTAATAGGATGCATGGGATTATTTCACTCTTCTTGTATTGGTTGATGCTTGTTTTGTGACTGATTATGTGGTCAATTTTGGAGAAGGTACCATGAGGTGCTGAGAAGAAGGTATACTCTTTTGTTTTATGGTGAAATGTTCTGTAGATATGCGCTAAGTGCATTTGGTTCATAACCTCTCTTAAATTCACTTGTTTAGTTGTTTCAATGACCTGTCCATTAAGGAGAGTGGGGTGTTGAAGTCTCCCACTCTTATTGTGTGGGGTTCAATGTGTGTTTTTAGCTTTAGTAAGGTTTCTTTTATGAATGTGGGTACTCTTGAATTTGGGGCATAGATATTAAGAATTGAGACATTCTCTTGGTAGATTTTTTCCTTGCATAAATATGAACTGTCTTTCCTTATCTTTTTTGGTAACTTTTAGTTGAAAATTTATTTTATTTGATATTAAAATGGCTACTCCAGCTTGGTTTTTGGGACCATTTCCTTGGAAAATTTTTCCAGCCTTTTACTCTGAGATAGTGTCTTTGTCACTAGTGTATGTGTGATTCCTGTATGCAGCAAAATGCTGGGTCCTGTTTACATATCCAGCCTGTTATATCTTTTTATTAGGGAATTGAGTTCATTGATACTGAGTGATATTAAGGACCAATGATTGTTGCTTTCTGTTATTTTGTTGTTAGAGGTAGAATTATGTTTGTGTGTTTCTCTTCTTTTGGGTTTATTGTGAGTAGGTTAATTTCTTCTTTTTTCTTGGGTATAGTTTCCTTCATATTTTCCTTCTATTATAAGAGTATAATAGAAGAGCTGGTTTACTGGATTGTTTAAATTTGTTTTTGTTATTGAATATCTTGTTTTCTCCATCTATGATAATTGAATGTTTTGTTGGGTATAGTAGCCTGGGCTGGCATTTTGTCCCCTTACATTCTGTATGACAACTTCCCAAGAGCTTCTGGGCCTTTAGAGTCTCTGTTGAGAAGTCTGTTGTAATTCTGATTGGTCTGCCTTTATATGTTTCTTGACCCTTTCCCCTTATTGCTTTTAATATTCTTTCTTAGTTCTGTCCATTTGGTATTTTGATTATTATATGTCAGAATGAATTTCTTTTCTGGACCAATCTATTTGGTGTTCTGTAGGCTTCTTGCAAGTTTATGGGCATCTCTTTCTTTATGCTAGGAATTTTATTCTTCTAGAATTTTGTTGAAGATATTTACTGGCCCTTTGAGTTGGGAATCTTCACTCTCTTCTATACCTATTATTCTTAGGTTGGGTCTTTTCATTGCATTCTGAATTTCCTGGATGTTTTGGGTTAGGAGCTTTTTGCACTTTTGTATTTTCTTTGACTGCTTTTTCAAATTTTTTTATGGCATCTTCTACAATGAGATTCTCTCTTCTATCTCTGGTATACTGTTGGTGATGCTTGTGTCTGTAACACTTATCACTTTCATAGGTTTTCCATCTCCAGACTCATCTCTGTTTATGATTTTTTATTGTTTTTATTTCCATTTTTATATCCTGGATCATTTTATTCAGTTCCTTCATCCTTTTTATTGTGTTGTCCTGTATTTCTTTAAGGAATTTATGTGATTCCTCTTTAAGGGCTTCTACCTATTTAACTGTGTCCTCCTATATTTCTTTAACAGATTTATTTATGTCCTCCTTAAGGTATTCTATCATCCTCATGAGATAGGATTTTAGAGCTGAATCTTGGTTTTCTGGTGTTTTAGGCTATCCAGGGCTTATTGTAGTGGGAAAGCTGGCTTCTGATGGTGCCAAATGGCATGGTTTTTTTTGCGTATGTTCTTGCACTTGCCTTTCACCATCTGATTATCTCAGGTGTTAACTGGCCTTGCTGTCTCTGACTGGAGCCTGTCCCTCCTATGAGCCTAGTTATGTTGGGCCTCCTTGGGTCAGGCTATCTATGAGTGTGAGAGAGTGTCTGGAGTACCTCATCTGTGAGCCTGGCTGTGATATTTCCCTTGGGAATCAAGCTGACTCTGCGTGTGGGCAGGGTTGGGGATGCTGGAGCACAAGATCTGCTTCCAGGCACAGTTGAGGTCCAGAAGAAAGATGTGTCTCCAGAAGGGTGAGAGGTCTTGGGTCCCAGTTAGGCCAGGTATTGGGGTAGAGGGGGAACTCACCTGTGAGCCTGGTAGTATCAGAACTCCTGGGGGTCAAGCTTTCTCTGGGTGTGGGTAGTTTGTGTGTGGGGGGGTGGCTGGAGTGCATGATGGGCTCCCAGGCACAGTTGCAGATTGGAAAGAAGCATAATGTATCTTATACATAAGTATAATGCGTGTAACCGGGCGTGGTAGCACACACCTTTAATCCCAGCACTCCGGAGGCAGAGGCAGAGGCAAAGGCAGAGGCAGAGGCAGGCAGATTTCTGAGTTTGAGACCAGCCTGGTCTACAAAGTGAATTCCAGGACAACCAGGGATATACAGAGAAACCCGGTCTCCAAAAAAACAAAACAAAAAAAACAAAACAAAACAAAAAAAAACTAAAAAAGAAAGTATAATGCGTGTTATTCCATTTTGAATATGCTATTTAATATTTGCACTATGCAACTTAACATAGTATTTATTACTATTACCCACATGTAGGTAAACACCATTTATTATGATAGCTTTATGTAATTTATTTCCTTGAAAGATAACATTCAGTAGTAAATGACATGTTATTTATATATTAATTTATGTGATAGAAGTTAGCTGTAATGTGCTATTTTCTTTCTCGTCCCAAGTTCCCAGAATAACAACTCAGACTCAAATATATATTTACAAATACTGAGGCCATATAGCTAGGCTCATTCCCTCACTAGCTAATGATGTAGAATAACCCATTTGTACTAATCTAAATTCTGCCACATGGCTGGTTACCATGTATCTGTCCTCCTTACATCTTCCCTGATGACTCTGAGCCTGTCTCTATCTCAGAATTCTTTCTGCCTCCTTGGTTCCCCACCTTCTATTCTACCTTTTCTTATATGCTATCATTTTTTGAAAAAGATTTATTTATTGTATGTATATGAGTACATTGTAGCTGTCTTTGACACACTAGAAGAAGACATTGAATCTGCTACAGATGGTTGTGAGCCACCATGTGGTTGCTTGGAAGTGAACTCAGGACCTCTGGAAAAGCAGTCAGTGCTCTTACCTGCTGAGACATCTCTCTAACTTGGCCATAGGTTTTTAATTGATAGGTGATGCATTCATACAATACCTAAGATATTCTCGCTACTGTTGGAATATAATTTTATTTTATATTTTCTTATTATGTTTTTTATTTGCCTAGATATGTGTGTTATGTACATAGGTATGTTTGTGCGTTCACTGTGTTGGCATGCATGTGGGTGCAGGTGAATATATATGCATATATGTCTGTGTAAGTCCACGACTGATGCTAAGCTTATTATTTAAGTGTTCTCCACCACATTGAGGTATAATCTCTGACTGACCTCAAAATTTACTCTTTCAGCTAGTCTGTCTAGCCAGTTTGCGCAGGGGATTTTCAGTCTTTCTCTCCTTGCACTGAGATTATAGGTAGGCAGTTATAGCGAGTTAACTTTTTCTGTGAACTCTGGGAATTCAACTCTGATTCTCACTCTTGCATACCAAATGTTTTACTCATTGAGCCATATCAATAGCACATTGGCTGTGTTTATTTATATCACATGGGAATGTACAGCCATGAGGTAATTAATGCTGCCTTGTTCTGGAGCTTGTGTCCATAGGCAACGTGGTCATGTGACATCTGTGTTCTGAGAAATGCATCATTGGTAGCCATTGTATCATTGTGTGAAAAAG
The DNA here is from genome assembly GCF_000001635.26 of Mus musculus. Classification (NCBI taxonomy): domain Eukaryota; kingdom Metazoa; phylum Chordata; class Mammalia; order Rodentia; family Muridae; genus Mus; species Mus musculus. The sequence continues at coordinate 4,011,898 of NC_000073.6, read as the reverse complement.
ATGGTATTTATAGCAGCTTAGAAGACAGGGTCTTTTGCACACCTGGCCATATAGTATATAGTAAGCAACTTTTAGACTGTAGTCCTGCAGAAATGTTGCACCAAATGCTACAGGCAACCAAGATTCCATGGCAGGTACAATGCCACTAGGACATAGAAAGTTCTTACCTCACTTATAATCTTACCACAGATCTATGGTTAATCGTAATATCATTGCACTTCATGGGTGACTCCATTTGCATATGTAATATATAATTATAAATATATCCTGAGCATGCATATGCCATGTCTAATTTAAGTTGTGATATGATATGTGGAAAGGACAGAATAGCATGTATGGTCTTGAGTTGGACACGGGCGAGGGGTTAAGGGAACAGCCTCTACAGAGAAATTGTCTGATTTTCATTAAAGGACTTTGACGATTCTGCCTCAGGAACAAGTGAGGGGAGTGGGTACCATCCATGAAGAGGGAGCAGGTGGACTCTATCTTGTATGGTCACCTCTATAGTGTAACAGTGAGTAGAGAAGGGTGTATTTAAGGAAGAGGATGAGATGGGCACTAGATGCTGTCTTTAGGGCTTCAGGCAACAAGACAACATTGGAACTGAGTTCATTTCTATCAGGGGATACCCCGAGGAACATACAAGATGGAAATGAGAGCCCAAAGTGGGTTTGCTGAGGGAGTCCTGATTCTTTTCTTATTGGTTTTCAGTCTCTGCAAAGCTCTACAGTGTGTAGTGGGCAATGCTATTCTACTTGATGTCAATCATGAAGTTAATGCTCTTAGCTGTGGGAACTCAAATGGATGTCATTAGCCACATCTGACTTCTTAGTCCTTAAAACAGCTCTGCCAGTGGCGTGGGCTCCAGAGCACAAATCAGGCCAACACTTATGACCAGTGACACAAGGAAACTAATTACATGTTTCAAGACCACTATACACTTAAAATTTTACATAGTCACGTGCTCATGAATACCACCCAGCATATGTGTGCTATTCAGTGGGTACTCAATAAATGTATGCTGATGATAACCTGGTTCCCATCTTTCCTAGATACATCTTGGCTAAAGACATACAGCATTTACATTTTTACTGTGGTCTCTGTGATTTTCCTCCTTTGTCTTTCCGCCCTTCTGTTCTGCTTCCTCAGGCACCGTCAGAAAAAGCAGGGTAGGTATCTGTGGTGAGAACTGGCTTTCAGGGGTTGTTGGGTGTTCTGGGAACAAGAAATCCCTCCTAAATGTGAACTGATTCTGACTATTCTCAGGACTCCCAAACAACAAAAGACAGCAGCAGAGGCCAGAAGAGAGGTGAGACACTTGGAATAACTCCCATTGCATTGTCCAGTCCTTTGCCTCCAACCAGCCTCTAATGTTCATCTATTCTTTCTGCTCAGGCTAAATCTAGCTACTAATGGCCTGGAGATGACTCCAGGTAAGGAATCTGAGAAACAGTGAAGGGGTTATCCAGTATATTGGGAACCAATTTGGATGAAAATCATCTAGAAACATTCTAGAGGGTGGTGATGTGATATAAAGTGGTAATAATTGTCTTCTAGTATCCACCAAATAGCATTATCCTTTGGTATCTTTTCTATAGACATAGTTGCAGATGACAGGCTTCCTGAGGACAGATGGACAGAAACCTGGGTAGGTATTTGTATTCAGCATCTACAAAACTACTCCCCAATTTAGCAGCTTAGTAACATGTCTTCAGTCTCTTGGATAAGGAATCCAGGGGCAGAAGAATTTAAAAAGTATTGACTGCAGCTGCTGTCATCTCAGGCTTAGTGGATAGAGGATTCTTGTCCTGAGTGGCATATTCTGATGACTACAGGCAGCAGGGCTCTCCATAGCATCTGACTTTCCCCAGAGAGAGCATCCAAAACAAGAGAGGGCAGAAGCTACTTCTGCCATGTCTCTGGGGCATGTAGTCCAATCCCAACACCATTGGGAGAGAACTACAGTATAACATGACTATGACTCATAGAGCAGGTTAGCTTCTCATTCTACAGCTCCTCCCCTCTCCTCAGCAGTCTTAACTCTCCTGGGCCCTTCTTTCCCAGACCCCAGTTGCAGGAGACCTTCAAGAGGTGACGTATATCCAGCTGGACCATCACTCCCTCACACAGAGGGCAGTCGGAGCTGTGACCTCACAGAGCACAGATATGGCTGAGTCCAGCACATATGCAGCCATCATCAGACACTGAGCCTGGGCACACCTGGAGACACACATGGAAAAGCCTGAAGAATCCACTAGGGCCTTCTTTTGGGATCAGCCTGGTGTGGAAAGCTAGGTCCCTGTTCCCCATCCAGATGATGAATTGTATATGTGTTAGTATCATCACTTAGGAAGACTATATTGCAATAACTTTCAGAGCCCTAGTTACACTTACCTAGCTATTTCCAGAGACACAGTTATAGCTCTTTTAGCTGTTTCTTCAGACCCATCCACGTCCCATATTATTTAATGAATAGCACTGTAATTGTCCAGCTGCCTTTACATCCCCAGTTGTGTAATGAGCCCAGTGAACCCTAAAGGCTTCCTTGGATCTCCCTGCTGACTCTGACTGGGATGTACTCATGCAGCTGAAGGCTGAGTCCCTTCTCAGTGCCAGGCCTTATGGAGTGCATCATGGGTATTTTTGAAGATGGAGCATCTACAGTCCATGTGGGTCTTGGAATACAGACTGTAAGGACTCAAACTCTGTTTTCATTGTTATCCAAAGATGAGTGGAGAAATGAAGGCTACAAAAGGGTGCATATAATTCCCTTTTCTTTAAAATATATGTTTAATTGACCAAGATTGTGCATACTCAAGTGTGAACTATCAGAACTCGGTTTGACATTGTGTATGTAGCCATTATCACAAATACTCAACACAACTGCCACTGGATGACTTGAACATATTCACTGATGATTGAACTTTGGGTTGGTGTTTCTTGATGGTATGTGTTGATCAGGATTGGAAGAAAAAGGAGCACTGAAAGGGAAAGGCAGGCTGAGGGTGGGTAGAGGGAGGTGTTCTATCTGTGTACACCTATACTCAGTGATACACTGGGAGATACACAGATATGAATACGCACACAAACATATGTACACAAGTATATTAGTGCACATGGAGTGGAAGAACACTGAATCACTGTGAGATTATATTTGTCAATATCTCTGCTCCATACCCCTTACCTGGAGTCAGATTCAGTGATCCCATACCCATGCACATATAGTCAGCACTAGTTAGACTCAGAGACAGATCAGCAACAACAACAGTGGTAACAGTAATAACTTCAAACAGGACATACCAGGACATGGTGGCACACACCTTTAATCCTGCTACTTAGGAGACAGAGGCAGATGGTTTTTGTGAGTTCTAGACCAGCCTTGTGTATGTATCATGTTCCAGGCCAGCCAGGGCTGCACAGTGAGACCCTGTTTCAAAAAATAGCTGAAACTACCCCAAAAGACATGAAGTCCAGCATGAGACAAATCCTACAACGGTAGGACCCAAAGGGAGTTTGGTAGAGGTATTGGAGAGGGTCATTTCCAAACATTGATTTTTCACTTTTGTGAAAATTTCAGAAATAAATTTAAAATATTAGTTAAAAAAGAAAAATACTCATATGAACTTACAAAAATTGAAGCAGCAAGCACAGGCTCTGCACAGGTTTGCACCAGGTTCTGTATATATATTGTGACTTCCAGTTTAGTTACTTATGGAACTCTTGAGTGTGTGAACAAATGGATCTCTGATTCTCTGTCTTCTTGTGGGCTCCTTTTCCTTCTGCTGGTTTGCCTTATCTGACTTTGATGTGGTGTTTTTTGTTGTAACTTATTATAAGAAGATAAAAGAAAAGAAAAATACCCAGAGGACCACTAGGGGGAATGAGAGTGTCTCATTTTGATGGTCAAAATAAACATGGCTGCAGAAAAAACAAAAACAGAAACAAAAAACAACAACAAAAAAACCCAACCAACCATCACCAAAAACAAAGATCCCCCAACTCCCAAACCTGATTGTTAAAACAATGCTTTCCTAAAAAATGCCCAGTAAGAAATCCTCTCACAAGGAGAAAATTGGATGGTGTCACTCTGGTAGGATACAGAGAGGCAGACTTACTGACATATACACATGAAGACATAACCAGCATGGGAGAGATAGCTTGATGATTAAGAGCACTGGCTACTCTTGTAGAAGCCCTAGGATCAATTATCAGCACCCACCTTGTGGTGCACAATCACCTCTAACTCCAGCTCTAGAGGATTTGACACATTTTTTTTTAAGAAACCATTTTATTTCTATGTCCTTTAGTAGTATTTAGGTTTCCCATATATCTCTTGCATATCTAGTCTCAGGTTCATGGTCCTGTGTACAGTGTCAGGCATGGGTACCAGTTCTTTGAGTGCCAATTACATATTGGTTGGTTAGTTCTAGAAGCTTTGTATCACTATTGTACTAGTCCTTCTTGTAGGCAGGTACATTGTAGATTCAAAGGTTTGTAATCAGGTTGGTTTTTACCTTTCTTCTTTTGTAGTGTGCACTGTACCTCATAGTACTCTGAACACTTGTCCGTATGGGTGAAGGCTACAGGTCATCTCTTGCTCAACTTCTCCATGTTCAATGAATTTTGAAGGTGTGGTGTTCTGAACTAATACACTGTAGTCAATTTGTAAAGAGCAACTAATAGCTTTGGAAAGAGACTTGGTGGTTTGGGGGTTCCCATGGCCAACACATCAAATAGATGTAACCCATTTCCAGAATGGGAGGCAGAAAACTATATATGTAATAAATAAATAAATCTTTAAAGAAGGAGGAGGAGAAGGAAAGGTGATCCTCAGCTGTGGCATCTTCTTCTGGTCTGCCGTCACCTTCTCTAGTTCTTTCATTCCTCTTTTGGATCACCCTTCTATTGAAAGGCCCAGGTAGCTGAAGATGGGGACATCAGTGTGCAACAATAGCTGAAGACAGAGGTTGGTGAAAATATCCATAGTTTAGCTTCTACTTGGCAGCTTTGAATAGCTTAGTCTTGTCACTTTCTCTCCCCTTAGTGAGGAGATGAAGCAGCTGAGAAAGTTGTGTATGGCCTTTACCCCCAAACAGGAGGTTCAGGAAACTGGGAGGACCTATCACTGGAATCCATATGGAGACAGTTGGCTCTGTTTGAATGAGGCTGTTCCAGGTTTATACTGATCATCTTCCTGGATGATCCAGCCTCAAGCCCACCTCTGAGAACCTGACGTCCTTGAACTTCGTGCAGGTCCAGGAACCCCTGAGCCAACTCCAGCTGTTTCCGGGGACCCTAGATTGCACTCCTCACCCCTGGAGCAGGGTACAATGGCTTCCAATACCCTGATGCCTGCCTGGAGCTGGCATGGGGAAAGCACAGTCAAAACTCCTGAGTCCTGCCTCCACCAGCAGCCTGAGCCCTGGTGCAATGCGGGCCATCACTTAACCTACAAACCATAAATATATCAAGACAGTTATAGATGATTTCGGTAGCAACACATCACTTATCTACTTTGATTGCACATATTCAGCTATGACAAGTGAACAATACATATAGGTTTAATCTAGCTTGTAATCTAGCTTGTAACCTTGCTTCAGCCAATTGCAAAAGACATCAGTACATGAAACTAAGAATTTCTGTAACTTACTTGTGGAGGTCCAAATGTTGTTTGGATTTCAGTACCTCCATTCCTGTGATATAGCCCTGTGAGCTCCCTCTTCCTGGTTGAAGAGTCTATCCTTCTACCACAGGGCAGACAGAGCAAGCTGAGCCACTGGACCATGTCCCCATCATATTCCATATACATCAAGGTCTTGCAGAGAGTATGCGAATGAAGAGAGATCAGAGAAACAGAGAGGAAGGGAGACACAAGCCTAAGATCCCATTCACTGTATAGCCCAGGAGTGCCAAATTTCTACGGGGAGGGGCCATTCATACCCACAAGCATCTACCAGCCTAATGTCCTGAGCCAACCCTGAGGACATCTGAGTGTGTGTAGCTCTCTAGTGTGTCATTGAAAGTTGGAGAAAAGTGGATTTAAATGGGGTCATCTGGAGGTTGTTTGATTCTTTTCAGCTTTCTATTACAGAGGAGAATACTCTCATTGGGAAAGGATCCTGATTAGAAAGTTTGCAAGTTTCATGTCACACTTGTTCTCTGACTTTTGACCCCCAGCTGAAGGAACCTGGGCAGTGTATATTTTTCTCACTAGCATTTCTCTTTCAGGATTCTGACTGGGCTGGATCACTCACATGAAGGATGGAGAGTCATATCTACGTGATTCTAACCCCTCCCCATCAATGGCCATAGTAGATAGTAGTTGCATGTATTTGAAGCCTTCTTAAAAAACCCACTTTAAGCCACATGACTATCACACAATAGTCTCCTCCTCCAACATACTATAAATTTTGCAGGTTTCTCATCTACACATACCTGATCTTTCACCCTTGTCTTTGGTGCTGTATCAGATAACAGAGTCTTCTTTGATTCCCTTTTATGTTCACCATCACTTATTAAAAACCAGAATCCAGGTAACTTAGCCATACATTTCTTGACCTCGCCCATCTCTCTTGCTGGTCTCCTTCCTACAAAGTCTGAAACCTCAACAGGGATTCTGTGATAGCAACAGTAGGTTCCCAGAGATGGAGGCTCCTTCTTTTCTCAGTCTTTGTTCTTACACACTCATATTAAACTCATATTTTAATTCACAATGCCACTGCAGCTCCAACCATCACATGTATCTGCATAGTAGACAGAGAGCAAAAATTTTTATGAGTTCTTGAAGGTATCCCTAGCAAGGCTCCATCTCTTTAGCACAGTGTAACTGTAAGCCTTACATGAACCGGGTACTCCTGAAAGGCAGGCTGGGGCTGAAAGAGACTAGATAGCGAGAAAAGAATGAGGCTAAGACAAATTTTTCTCTGATCAAGACCCCAAAGTTTACTAAGAGTCTGTGCTTATAAAGAGGGGAGGCCAATCCCCCGCCAATCCATTCTTGGTGTCTGGAGCCAGCCTGTAGGCGACATGCAGGATAGGATGTGTCTCTGGAATGTCTCAAGGTCTCTCAGCAGGTAGCAGAGTCTTGGAGAACAGTGGTAGTTGACATAATATAGCCATCATAATATAGCTACACTCCAGGTGATCTTATATTCAGTGGCAGCCTGCTTCAAAGCTGAGGGAGGCTACAATTCCTCCCTAAATATATACTAAAAATTAGCTGGACTGAGGCATAAAATTATTTTTATGCTCCATAGTCCTGCCTGGGAGTTATGGTGGCTGGCGGCCGTGCCTGGCTTGGGATATCTCTGATTTTCCCGAACTATTCTTATCTGTCAACTATTCTTATCTTATTCTTATGCAGCTTGTTTGTGTTTATTTTACACCAACATGGCTCTGTGGTGTATTATTAATAAACCACGGCCTCTTGGCATATACCTCTGTCTTCGATTGATATAGTTCTGAAATCTGGTTGCCCGACATTGACTGAATGGCCCTCATACCACACCTTATTCCCAAATCAGACCAAAGCCACAATATATACTCAATATGCTTCTTCATATCAATGAATTTCTGCCACCTGTACTTGCTAGAGGCGGGGCTGCATGCTTGCTGAAAACAGGCTGTAAGGCGTTGACTGATCTGCTTGAAAAAACAAAGTCAGTTGAAAAACAACAGGATAAAAGCTTCTTCCGGGAAGTCCAGGTACTCTATTCAGTTGCAAATTAGCAATGAACAAGCTTAGACTCTGACCTTTCAGTGTAGGAGAGGTGACTCTGAGAATCAACAGAAAGGCTGTAAATTCTCTGGAAATGGAGGCTGAGCTCCAAATAACTTTTTCAACTAAAAAGGATTTTTAGCCATCATCGAGGTTAGAATCATACTTACTAGAAGATTCAGGATCTGTGTCCACTTGACGAACCAGTCTTTCAGGCAGCCATTGAAAGGAAATAAAACTTGAAACCTGTGACTCATGTAATGTATGTCAAAAAGCCCAAAGAGTTGTTTGTGAGCTTTAAAACCTGGGGCTGAGAACATAGCAGAACAGGCCAAGACATGCCCAGGCAGGCCGTTACAAGATGGCGCTGACATCCGTTGCTCGTAGTAAAATGTGCGCAGGCGTCAGGGTATCGTTCCATTACCTGAGCCCTGCCTTTCTCGTGGCGTTAACTGACTGATAGTGGGCAGCCAATCCCAGTGGTGCACATCTCCAACCATTTTTTCGCAGCCTATAAAAGGGAAGGGTTTTCTGCTCTCTGGGTCTCCTCTCCTGAAGCTGATCATCTATCTCTCGAGATGTATTAAAGCTGTACTGCAGAAGGATCCGAGTGGCCTGCATGCGTTTTGCTGGCGAGACGGTAGAGTGGGTCAGCTAGAGAAATGTAATTTATCATGATCACATCTAGTCAAAGCAACAGGATCTGAAATTAAGGCCTCTCCTATTAGAGCTCTGTCGATGAAATCATTGCCTGCAGCAAAAGGTACAGGAAGACCAGAATGTGCTCGTATATGACCAATATAAAACAGATGTTTTTGGGCAAGAATGATATTTTGCAATTGTGAAAACAGAGATCCTTCTTGCATATTAAAGTTAAATGTACCACAAGTCTCCAATAAGGGAATCGATTGTGCAACATATAAACTATTAGTAAAAACATAAAGAGCATCATTTACAGGCTGAAAAACATTCAGTACTGCTGTCAACTATGCTAACTGAGCTGAGAGGCCAGGAGTCTCTATGACTACTTGTTGATTATTCATGAGATATCCAGCTCACCCTTTAGAGGAGCCGTCAGAAAAAAATCAAAAGAACATTATACAAAGGCTGTAAAGAAGTCACATTAGGGTTTCTGGATCCCTCATAGACTAGTCTGTGCAGATGAGAGTGTGGACTACAGAAGCTGCACAGATTCTGCAACAGACAGAAGTGACACAGCTGCTGGGGCAGACCCTGTTTTGGGCTACAGACATCCAGGCACCTTCCCCACCGGAGTAGGGGTGTCCACCCGCCTGGGAGGGCTTTGCCGGAGCACTTGGGGGAGCCATCTCTGGTCCTGGATCTCTGAGGGACTAGTCTGTGCAGGTGAGAGTGTAGACTACAGAAGCTACACAGCTTCTGGGACAGGTCCTGTTTTGGGCCTTCATGTTCACCAAGAGGCAGGTCCGAACACCAGATAATCTGTGCACCTTCCCTGCAAGAGGAGAGCTTGCCTGCGGAGAGTACTCTGAACACTGAAACTCAGGAGAGAGCTAGTCTCACAGGTCTGCTGGCAGAGGTTAACAGAATTATGGGAGGAGCAAGCTCCAAACAGAGACAACTATAACAACTAACTCCAGAGATTACCAGATGGCAAAAGGCAAATGTAAGAATCTTACTAACAGGAACCAAGACCACTCACCATCATCAGAACCCAGCACTCCCACCTGAGCCAGTCCTGGATACCCCAACACATCCAAAAAGCTAGACTCGGATTTAAAAGCATATCTCATAATGATGGTAGAGGACATCAAGATGGACTTTAATAAATCACTTAAAGATGTACAGGAGAAGCCTTGAAGATATGGGCACAGGGGGAAAATTCCTGAATAGAACAGCAATGGCTTGTGCTCTAAGAGCAAGAATAGACAAATGGGACCTCATAAAATTGCAAAGCTTCTGTAAGGCAAAAGACACCGTCAATAAGACAAAAAGACCAACAACAGATTGGGAAAGGACCTTTACCTATCCTAAATCAGATAGGGGAATAATATCCAACATATATAAAGAACTCAAGAAGGTGGACTCCAGAAAATCAAATAATCCCATTAAAAAATGGGGCTCAGAGCTGAACAAAGAATTCTCACCTAAGAAATACCCAATGGCTGAGAAGCACCTGAAAAAAATGTTCAACATCCTTAATCATCAGGGAAATGCAAATCAAAACAACCCTGAGATTCCACCTCACACCAGTCAGAATGGCTAAGATCAAAAATTCAGGTGACAGCAGATGCTGGTGAGAATGTGGAGAAAGAGGAACACTCCTCCATTGTTGGTGGGATTGCAGGCTTGTACAACCACTCTGGAAATGAGTCTGGTGGTTCCTCAGAAAATTGGACATAGTACTACCGGAGGATCCCGCAATACCTCTCCTGAGCATATATCCAGAAGATGTTCCAACCAGTAATAAGGACACATGCTCCACTATGTTCATAGCAGCCTTATTTATAATAGCCAGAAGCTGGAAAGAACCCAGATGCCCCTCAACAGAGGAATGGGTATAGAAAATGTGGTACATTTACACAATGGAGTACTACTCAGCTATTTAAAAGAATGAATTTGTGAAATCCCTAGGCAAATGGATGGACCTGGAGGGCATCATCCTGAGTGAGGTAACCCAATCACAAAAGAACTCACACAATATGTACTCACTGATAAGTGGATATTAGCCCAGAAACTTAGAATACCCAAGATATAAAATACAATTTGCGAAACACATGAAACTCAAGAAGAACAAAGACCAAAGTGTGGACACTTTGCCCCTTCTTAGAATTGGGAACAATACACCCATGAAAGGAGTTACAGAGACAAAGTTTGGAGCTGAGACGAAAGGATGGACCATCTAGAGACTGCCATACTCAGGGATCCATCCCATAATCAGCATCCAAACGCTGACACCATTGCATACACTAGCAAGGATTTGCTGAAAAGAACGAGATATAGCTGTCTCTTGTGAGATTATGCCGGGGCCTAGCAAACACAGAAGTGGACGCTCACAGTCAGCTATTGGATGGATCACAGGGTCCTCAATGGAGGAGCTAGAGAAAGTACCTAAGGAGCTGGAGGAATCTGCAACCCTATAGGTGGAACAACAATATGAACTAACCAGTATGCCCCGAGCTCGTGTCTCTAGCTGCATATGTATCAGAAGGTGGCCTAGGGGGCCATCAGTGGAAAGAGAGGCCCATTGGTCATGCAAACTTTATATGCCTCAATACAGGGGAACATCTGGGCCAAGAAGGGGGAGTGGGTGGGGGATCATGTGGGGGACTCTTGGGATAGCATTTGAAATGTAAATGAAATAAATACCTAATTTTAAAAAAGGAAATACAGGAGAACACCGCTAAAAAGGTAGAAGTCCTTAAAGAAAAACAAGAAAATACAACCAAACAGGTGATGGAATTGAACAAAACAATACAAGACCTAAAAAGGGAAGTAGAAACAATAAAGAAAACCCAAAGTGAGACAATGCTGCAGATAGAAACCCTAGGAAAGAAATCTAGAACCATATATGGGAGAATCAGAAACAGAATTCAAGAGATGGAAGAGAGAATCTCAGGTGCAGAAGATTCCATAGAGAACATGGGCACAAGAATCAAAGAAAATGCAAAATGCAAAAAGATCCTAACTCAAAACATCCAGTAAATCCAGGACACAATGAGAAGACCAAACCTACAGATAATAGGAGTAGATGAGAATGAAGATTTTCAACTTAAAGGACAAGCAAATATCTTTAACAAAATTATAGAAGAAAACTTCCCAAACCTAAAGATAGAGATATCCACGAACATACAAGAAGCCTACAGAACTGTAAATAGATTGGACCATAAAAGAAATTCCTCTGACACATAATAATCAGAACAACAAATGCACTAAATAAAGATAGAATACTAAAAGCAGTAAGGGAAAAAGGTCAAGTAACATATAAAGGCAGGCCTATTAGAATTACACCAGACTTCTCACCAGAGACTATGAAAGCCAGATGATCCTGGACAGATGTTATACAGACACTAAGAAAACACAAATGCCAGCCCAGGCTACTATACCCAGCCAAACTCTCAATTACTATAGATGGAGAAAACAAAGTACTCCATGACAAAACCAAATTCACACAATATCTTTCCACGAATCCAGCCTTTCAAAGGATAATAACAGAAAAAAAAAAACAATACAACAACAAAAACTATGCTCTAGAAAAAGCAAGAAAGTAATCCTTCAACAAACCAAAGAAGACAGCCATGAGAACAGAATCCCAACTCTAACAACAAAAATAATGGAAGCAACAATTACTTTTCCTTAAAATCTCTTAATATCAATGGACTCAATTCCCCAATAAAAAGACATAGACGAACAGACTGGCTACACAAACAGGACCCAACATTATGCTGCTTTAAAGAAACCCATCTCAGGGAAAAAGACAGACACTACATCAGAGTGAAAGGCTGGAAACAATTTTCCAAGCAAATGGTCTGAAGAAACAAGCTGGAGTAGCCATTCTAATATCGAATAAAATCAACTTCCAACCAAAGTTATCAAAAAAAAAAAAAAAAAAAGACAAAGAGTGGCCTTTCATACTCAACAAAGATAAAATCTTCCAAGAGGAAATCTCAATTCTGAATATCTGTGCTCCAAATGCAAGGGCAGCCACATTCATAAAAGAAACTTTAGTAAAGCTCAAAGCACATATTGCACCTCAAACAATAATAATATGAGACTTCAACCTCCCACTTCCATCAATGGACAGATCATACAAACAGAAACTAAACAGGGACACAGTGAAACTAACAGAAGTTATGAAAGAAATGGATTTAACAGATATCTACAAAATATTTTATCCTAAAACAAAAGGACATACCTTCTTCTCAGCACCTCATGGTACCTTCTCCAAAATTGACCATATAAATTGGTCAAAAACAGGCCTCAAAAGATACAAAAATATTGAAATTGTCCCATGAATCCTATCAGATCACCATGGACTAAGGCTGATCTTCAATAACAAAATAAATAATAGAAAGCCAACATTCACATGGACACTGAACAACACTCTCCTCAATGATACCTTGGTCAAGGAAGAAATAAAGAAAGAAAATAAAGACTTTTTAGAGTTTAATGAAAACAAAGCCACAACATACCCAAACTTATGGGACATAATGAAAGCATTTCTAAGAGGAAAACTCATAACTCTGAGTGCCTCCAAAAAGAAACTAGAAAGAGCACACACTAGCAGCTTGACAACACACCTAAAAGGTCTAGAAGAAAAGGAAGCAAATTCACCCAAGAGGAGTAGATGGCAGGAAATAATCAAATTCAGGGGTAAATCAACCAAGTGGAAACAAGAAGAACTATTCAAAGAATCAACCAATCGAGGAGCTGGTTCCTTGAGAAAATCAACAAGATAGATAAACCCTTAGCTAGACTCACGAAAGGGCACAGGGACAGCATCCTAATTAACAAAATCAGAAATGAAAAGGGAGACATAACAACAGATTCTGAAGATCCAAAACACCATCAGATCCTATATCCCCTAAACAGACAGTCCGATATCCCCTAAAGAAGCAGAAGCAGTCGTTAATAGTCTCCCAACCAAAAAAAAGCCCAGGACCAGATGGGTTTAGTACAGAGATCTATCAGACCTTCAAAGAAAATCTAATTCCAGTTCTTCTCAAACTATTCCACAAAATAGAAACAGACGGTTCTCTACCCAATTCATTCTATGAAGCCACAATTACTCTGATACCCAAAGCACACAAAGATCCAACAAAGATAGAGAACTTCAGACCAATTTCACTTATGAATATTCATGCAAAAATACTCAATAAAATCCTCACATACTGAATCCAAGAACACATCAAAACAATCATTCATCCTGACCAAGTAGGTTTCATTCCAGGTTTGCAGGGATGGTTTAATATAAGGAAGTCCATCAATGTAATCCACTATATAAACAAACTCAAAGACAAAAACCACATGATCATCTCGTTAAATGTGAAGAAAGCATTACACAAAATCCAACACCCATTCATGATAAAAGTCTTGGAAAGATGAGAAATTCAAGACCCATACCTAAACATGATAAAAGCAATCTACAGCAAACCAGTAGCCAACTTCAAAGTAAATGGTGAGAAGCTGGGAGCAATCCCACTAAAATCAGGGACTAGACAAGGCTGCCCACTTTCTCTCTACCTGTTCAATATAGCACTTGAAGTCCTAGCCAGAGCAATTCGACAACAAAAGGAGATCAAAGGGAAACAAATTGGAAAGGAAGAAGTCAAAATATCACTATTTGCAGATGATATGATAGTATATATAAGTGACCCTAAAAATTCCACCAGAGGGGGCTCAGCAGGTAAGGGCACTGAGTGCTCTTCCAAAGGACCAGAGTTCAAATCCCAGCAACCACATGGTGGCTCACAACCACCCATAGTGAGATTTGACGCCCTCTTCTGGTGCGTCTGACATCAGCTACAGTGTACTTATGCATAGTACTAAATAAAGTACCATAAAAAAATTCCAGCAGAGAACTCCTTAACCTGATAAATAGCTGGATATAAAATTAACTCAAACAAGTCAATGGCCTTTCTCTACACAAAGGATAAACAGGCTGAGAAAGAAATTAGGGAAACAACACCCATCACAATAGCCATAAATAATATAAAATACCTTGGAGTGATTCTAATTAAGGAAGTGAGAGATCTATATGATAAGAACTTCAAGTCTCTGAAGAAAGAAATTAAAGAAGATCTCAGAAGATGGAAAGATCTCCCATGCTCATGGATTGGCAGGATCAACATTGTAAAAATGGCTATCTTGCCAAAAGCAATCTACAGATTCAATGCAATCCCCATCAAAATTCCAACTCAATTCTTCAAGGAATTAGAAAGGGCAATTTGCAAATTCATCTGGAATAACAAAAAAACCTAGGATAGCAAAAACTCTTCTCAATGATAAAAGAACCTCTGGTGGATTCACCATGCCTGACCTAAAGCTTTACTACAGAGCAATTGTGATAAAAACTGCATGCTACTGGTATAGCGACAGAGAAATAGACCAATGGAATAGAATTGAAGACCCAGAAATGAACCCACACATCTATGGTCACTTGATCTTCGACAAGGGAGTTAAAACCATCCAGTGGAAAAAAGACAGTATTTTCAACAAATGGTGCTGGCACAACTGGTGGTTATCATGTAGAAGAATTCAAATTGATCCATTCCTATCTCCTTGTACTAAGGTCAAATCTAAGTGGATCAAGGAACTTCACATAAAACCAGAGACCCTGGAACTTATAGAGGAGAAAGTGGGAAAAAGCCTCGAAGATATGGGCACAGGGGAAAAAATTCCTGAATAGAACAGCAATGGCTTGTGCTGTAAGATCAAGAATTGACAAATGGGACCTCATGAAACTGCAAAGCTTCTGCAAGGCAAAAGACACCGCCAATAAGACAAAAAGGCCTCCAACAGATTGGGAAAGGATCTTTACCTATCCTAAATTAGATAGGTGACTAATATCCAACATATATAAAGAACTCAAGAAGGTGGACTCCAGAAAATCAAATAACCCCATTAAAAATGGGGCTCAGAGCTAAACAAAGAATTCTCACCTGAGGAATACCGAATGGCTGAGAAGCACCTGAAAAAATGTTCAACATCCTTAATCATCAGGGAAATGCAAATCAAAACAACCCTGAGATTCTACCTCACACCAGTCAGAATGGCTAAGATAAAAATTCAGGTGACAGCATATGCTGTTGAGGATGTGGAGAAAGAGGAACACTCTTCCATTGCTGATGGGATTGTTCTGGGCATGTGGTTGTGGGAGGGCTGCAGAAAGCTTTCCACTTGGGCCTGCATAGGCATCTAAGCCACTGACCTCACTTCATGAGAGGTGGACAAGGAGCAGCCCCAAAACCAAGGGGCCCTGGGGTGACACTCAGTGCCCTGGGGTTATGGGAAAGAGGGCTGTGGGAGAGAGGTTCCCTTAAAGGTGAGAGTCTGTGCAGCAGGCCTTGATGAGCAGAGATTGTCTATGGTTTTAGAGCTTTTTTATAGAAAAGCAGGGAGAAAGTAGAGAGAAGGTGGAAAGAGAGAGAATGGCCATGGCCAAGAGGAGAGAAGGGGGAAAGGAGAGAGACAGAGAGACAGAGAGAGAAGAAAGGCTAGAGTGTAAGAGGGAGAGAGAGGAAGAGAGAGGGGAGAGGAGAGGAGAAGACAAAGAGAAAGGAGTGAGAGTGAAAGGGTGAGGAGGGGCCAAATAGCCCCTCTTATGGTGTGCCTTATCTTTACTGTTGCTAGGTAACTTGGGAAGAGTTTATCCTGAAGGTCAGAAGCTTGGGACATTGCCTACATGACTACTGACCATGCTTCTCCTGTGGGGAATGTGGGTGGGGTAACTTAGACAGGTGCCATAGTTCCAGGAGACAAGAGAGAACTCCTTCCATCCCATGTAGGTTAATTATCACCACTGGGTCCCAGGGTTCAGACCTCAGCTTGACTGGAGACCAGAATGTCTGTGTATAGCCCAATGTCCCACAAAAGGATGGTTTTTTTGTGATTCCTGGTCTCTCACTCAGAGATTCTAGCAATTGGTGAGTGAGTGTTACCAATTTGCTCTCAAGGTCAAGGTAAGATTGAAAAGACTGCTCTAAATCAAGGAATTTTCCTCCCCTGGCCAAATTCCACAGCTGTAGAGCATTCATCCTAGTCCAGGACTTCTGGTTCCAAAACTCAAACACCTTTAACAGATTTCATTGCTCTAGAGCAATATAATAATTTTATGATCAAGGGTCACCACAACATATGGAACTATAATTAAATAGTTGCAGCATTAGAAAAGTTGATAAGTGGTATTAGCCCAAAATATTGGAATACCAAAGATACAATTCATGGAACACATGAAGCTCAACAAGGAAGACCAAACTGTGGATGCTTTGATCCTTCTCAGAAGGGGGAACAAGATACTCACAGGAGAAAATATGAAGACAAAATGAGGAGCAGAGACTGAAGGAAAGGCCATCCAGAGACTGCCCCACCTGGGGATCCATCCCATATATAGACACCAAACCGAGACACTATCGTGGATGCCAACAAGTGCTTGCTGACAGGAGCCTGATACAGCTGTCTTCTGAGGGGCTCTGTCAGTGCCTGACAAATACAGAAGTGGATACTCACAGCCAACCATTGGATTGAGCACAGGGTCATCAAAGGAGGAGTTAGAGAAAGGACTGAAAGAGCTGAAGGGGTTTGTGGCTTCATAGGAAGAACAACAATATCAACCAACCAGTGCCCCAAGAGCTTCTAGGGACTAAATCACAAACCAAAGAGTCCACATGGAGGGGCCCATTGCTCCAGCCACATATATAGCAGAGGATGACTTTGTCAGCCATCAATGGGAGGACAGGCCCTTGGTCCTGTGAAGGCTCTATGCCCCAGTGTAACTGAATGCCAGAACAGGGAAGTTGGAGTTTGTGGTTGGGGGAGCACCCTCATAGAAGCAGGGGGAGGGAGGATGGGATGGGATAGGGCATTTCAGGAGGGGGAACCAGGAAAGGGGATAACATTTGAAATGTAAATAAATAAAATATCCAGTAACAAATAAATAATAAATAAATAAATAAATAAATAAATAAATAAATTCCAAAACAGTAACAACAACAAAGAAGTCCCATAATAAACCCAAGCTTAACAAGCATGGTATGTATGCAGAGGTCCTACCACAGACCCTACCAGGCACTACGATTGCTGTTTCAGTCTCTGGGAGCCCCCATGAGTCCTGCTTAGTTGATTCTTTGGGCCATGTCCTTCTAATGTCCTCAACCTCTCTGGCTCCTACAATCTTTCTTACCCCTCTTCTGTGAGGTTCCCCAAGCTCAGTCTAGTGTTTGGGTGTGGGGTGTATGCATATCCTTTCATCAGCTGTCAGAGGAAGCCTTACTGATAATGATTGTGTATCTATCACCTTTTTTATACAGCCAGATCACCCGGTTAAGGATGGTACCACCCACAGTAAGTAAGATTCTCCCATGTCATTTAAGGAGCTCAAGGGGTTTGCAGCTTCATAGGAGGAACAACAATATGAACCAAGAAGAACCTCCAGAGCTCCCAGGGACTAAACCACCAACCAAAGAGTACACCTGGTGGGATCCATGGCTCCAGGCCCATATGTAGCAAGGATGGCCTTGTGGGACATCAATGGGAGGAGAAGCCCTTGGTCCTGTGAAGGCTCTATGCCCTAGTGTAGGGGAATGCCAGGACAGGGAAGCAGGAGTAGGTGGGTTGGTGAACAGGGGGGATGGGATAGGGGGCTTTCGAAAGGGAAACAAGAAAAGGGGGTAATATTTGAAATATAGATAAAGAAAATATCTAATAAAAAATAAAATCAAATTAAAAAGAGTTTTTTTTTTTTTTTTTTTTTTTTTTTTTTAAAGGTGGAACCGAGCAATGAGGTCCCAAAGGCCAGCTGAAAACTATGCAGATAATGGGAGCAGCATTGGCCAGGGCAGAGCTCCGAGCCTGGCCGGGACTGGAGGTCATGCCTAGAGCTGGATGCGGGGTGGCCAAGGCCAGTAGCCTCTGCTAGCCCTGGGCCACGCCCTGGGACTGGCCATGAGCTGCAGAGGCTGAGGATGATGGTAGGTTGCCAGAGCTCTACGCTGGAGATTAGGCAAGAGCTGATCAACGGGGTCCTCTACTCTATCTTCCTGCACAAGGTTAAGTTACATATACCAAGGAGCCACCAAGGGCCAGCACTGGCTAGAGTGTGAGAACAAGTCTGCTCTGAACCTCTATGAGACCTGCAAGGTGCGCACGGTGAAGGCTGGTACACTGGATAAGTTGGTGGAGCACCAAGTGCCTGTCTTTAAGGGCAGTGACCTTTCCTATGTAACCTTCTTCCTGAGCTCTCTACAGAATGTGTGTAGAGAGAATGAATGTGTGGGGCAGTCCATGCCTTACATAATCAGAGAGTTGATTCCAGAATGGGACCTTGTCTGAGTGTGATGCTTGGCCAAAGATTACACTGCAAATAAACTCTTTATGTGAGGCCAATTTTATAGTACACATTGCATTGGACAGGAAATTCCCTTGGTCTGTCTCAGTCATGCAGTAAGTTCCAGAAATTGCCACCAGGGCTCAGTCTTAACTCCAGAGGTTCCAGGAGAACCCAAGTGTGGGGGATACTAAAGAAACAGTAAAAAGATACAACTTCTAACAAACTGTAAAAAACAAAACAAAACAACCAACCAACCAAACAAAAATAAACCCAGATACACTAAATCTAATAGTAGAGAAAGTGGGAAATACCCTTGAACTCATTGGTGCAGGAGACATCTTTCTGAAAAGAAGACCAACGCTCAGGTGGTAAGATCAACAATTACTAAATGGGACCTCATGAAACTGAGAAGGTGCTTCTGATTTCCATCTGCACACTCCAGAGCTGACCTGTGCCACGGTTTCCATACCCAGATCCCACTACGTTTTATGAAGCTAAAATCATGCTTATATCTAAACCACACAAAGACTCAACAAAGAAAGAGAATTTCAGGCCAATTTTGCATATGAATATTGAGACAAAAATACTAAATAAAATTCTCACAAACTGAATCAAACACATTAAAGTCATCATCCAGGATGATCAAGTAGACTTCATCGAAGGGATACAGGAATGGTTCAATATAAGGAAATCCATCAACATAATCCACTATATAAACAAACTCAAAGAAAAAATATATGATCATCTCATTAGATGCTGAAAAGGCATTTGAAAAAATTCAACACCCCTTTATGGTAAAAGTCTTGTAAAGATCAGGAATTCAAGGCCCATACCTAAACATAGTAAAAGCAATCCCACTAAAATCAGGGACTAGACAAGGCTTCCCACTCTCTTCCTACCTATTCAATATAGTACTTGAAGTCCTAGCCAGAGCAATTAGACAAAAATAGGAGATCAAAGGGACACAAATTGGAATGAAGAAGTCAAAATATCACTATTTGCAGATGATATGATAGTATACTTAAGTGATCCCAATAATTTCACTAGAGAACTCCTTAGCTTGATAAACTTCTTCAGCAAAGTGGCTGAATATAACATTAACTCAAACAAATCAGTGGCCTTTCTCTACTCAAAGGATAAACAGGCTGAGAAAGAAATTAGTGAAACTACACCTTTCACAACAAGCAAAAATAATATAAAATAACTTGGTGTGACTATAACCAAGCAAGTGAAAGATCTTTATGGCAAGAACTTCAAGTCTCTGAAGAAAGAAATTGAAGATCTCAGAAGATAAAAAGATCTCTCATACTCATGATTGACAGGATTAATATAGTCAAATGGCTATCTTGCCTAAAGCAAGCTACAGATTCAATGCAATCCCCATACAAATTCCAACTCAATTCTTCATAGAGTTAGGAAGAGCAATTTGCAAATACATTTGGAATAACCAAAAATTCAGATTATTGAAAACTATTCTCAACAGTAAAAGAACTTCTGGGGGAATCTCCATCCCCGACCTCAAGATGTACTACAGAGCAATAGTGATAAAAACTGCATGGTATTGGTACAGAGATAGGCAGGTGGACCAATGGAATAGAATTGAAGACCCAGAATTGAACCCACACACCTATGGTCACTTGATCTTTGGCAAAGGAGCTAAAACCATCCAGTGGGGGAAAAAAAGACAGCATTTTCAACAAATGGTACTTGTTCAACTGTTGGTTAGCATGTAGAAGAATGCAAATCAATCCATTCTTATCTCCTTGAACAAAGTTCAAGTCCAAGTGGATCAAGGAGCTTCACATAAAATCAGATACACTGAAACTAATAGAAGAGAACGTGGGCAAAACCCTTGAACACAGGGCACAGGAGAAAATTTCCTGAACAGAACACCAATGGCTTATGCTCTAAGATCAACAATCGACAAATGGGACCTTATAAAATTGCAAAGCTTCTGTAAGAAAAGGATGAAATGGCAACCCACCGATTGTAAAAAGATCTTTATCAGTTCTATATCTGATAGAAGGCTAATATCCAATATATACAAAGAGCTCAAGAAGGTAGACTCCAGAGAACAAAATAACCCTATTAAAAATGGAGTATAGAGCTAAAAAAGAATTTTCAACCAAGGAATATCGAATGGCCTAGAGGCACATAAAGAAATATTCAACATACTTAGTCATCAGGGAAATGCAAATCAAAATGACCCTGAGATTCCATCTCACACCTGTCAGAATGGCTAAGATCAAGAACTCAGGTGACAGCAGATGCTGGTGAGGATGTGGAGAAAGAGGAACACTCCTCCATTGTTGGTGGGATTGCAAGCTGGTACAACCACTCTGGAAATCAGTCTGGTGGTTCCTCAGAAAATTTGACATAGTGTTACCTGAGGACCCAGCTACACCACTCCTGGGCATATACTCAGAAGATGCTCCAACATGTAATAAGGACACATGCTCCACTATGTTTATAGCAGTCTTATTTATAATAGCCCGAAGCTGGAAAGAACTCAGTTGTCCTTCAACAGAGGAATGGATACAGAAAATGTGATACATTTACACAATGGAGTACTACTCAGCAATGAAAAATAATGAGTTTATGAAATTCTTAGGCAAATGGATGGATCTGGAGGGTATCATCCTGAGTGAGGTAACCCAATCACAAAAGAACTCACATAGTATGTACTCACTGTTAAGTGGATATTAGGCAAAAAGCTCAAAAATACCCATGATATAACTCACAGACCATATTATGTTCAAGAAGAAGGAAGACCAAAGTGTGGATGTTCTAGTTCTACTTAGAAGGGGCAAGAAAATAATCACTGAAGGTAGAAGGTGGGAGGTATTTGGGAGGAAGAGAAGAGGGGCGAGGGTAAAAAAGGGACAGAATTAGGTATGGGAGGAGATGGAAGGTGATTGCCATATCCAGAGATCCATCCCATGATCAGCTTCCAAACGCTGACACCATTGCATACACTAGCAAGATTTTGCTGAAAGGACCCAGATATAGCTGTCTCTTGTGAGACTATGCCAGGGCCTAGCAAACACAGAAGTGGATGCCTACAGTCTGCAAGAGAATTCTCAATAGAGGAATCTGGAATGACTGAGAAGCACTTTAAAGAAATGTTCAAAGTCCTTATTCATCAAGGAAATGTAAATCAAAATAACTCTGAGATTCCTCCTTATACCCATCAGAATGGCTAAGGTCAAAACCTCCAGCAACAGAACCTTTTGTCATTGGTGGTGGCAGTGCAAATGTGAACAACCACTTTGAAACTCAACCTGGCATTTTCTCAGAAAATTGTAAATAGTTCTACCTCAAGACCCAGTCATACCACTCCTAGGTATATACTCTAAAGATGATCTCCCATACTACAAGGACTCGGGCTTCACTACATTAATAGCGGCTTTATTCTTAATATCCAGAAACTTAAAACAGCTCACATTCCCCTCAACCAAAAATGGATACAGAATAGTGGTTCACTGACACAATGGAATACTACTCAGCTATTAAAAACAAGGACATCATGAATTTTCAGGCAAATGGATGCAACTAGAAAATATCCTGAGTGAGGTAGCTGAGACCCCAAAGGACATGCATGGCACCTTATAAGTGGATATTAGACATAAAGTACAGGATAGTCAAGATGTACTCCAGAGACCAAAATAAGCTAAAGAAAGGAGGCCCAAGTGAGGATGACTGAATCTCACTTAGAACTAGAAATCAAATAGTCATAGTGGAAGATGAAGGGAGAGAACTGAGTGGGAGAGTGAATGGGGAGGGCAATTGTGAGAATTCAGGTTTAGGTGTGAAGAGAGACCAGAGTGAGTGTCAGAGAGTCAGGAGAAAGAATGGAAATTGACAGCTGGTGGTGGTGAGTGTGAGGGGGAATCTCTAGGACACACCAGATACCTGGGATTGGAGAGGCTCCTAGGAGACTATGGTGTGTCTTTAGCTGAGACTCCTAGCAGTGGGGATATGGAACCTGAAGTGGCCACTTCCTGTTGCCAGTCAAGATCCCCATTGGAGTGATAAGGACACCAACCCACCCACAAAACTTTCCGCCCAAAATTTGTCCTGTCTTCAAGAAATGCAGGGACTAAAATGGATCAAACACTGAGGGAATGGCCAACCAATAACTGGCCCAACCTGAGACCCATCCCCTGGGCAACCACCAGTCCCTGATAATTAATGATACTCTATTATGGTTGAAGACAGGAGACTGGCATAACTGCCCTCTGAGAAGGTCCACCCAGCAGCTGACTGAAACAGATGTAGACCCACAGCCAAATATTGGACAGAACTTGCATAGTCTTATGGAGTAGTTAGGACAAGGATTGAGGATCCTGGGAGGTGGTAGAAACAGAGTCAACTAACCTGGAACCTTGGGGGGCTCTCAGGGACTGAACCACCAACCAAAAAGCATACATGGGCTGGACATAGGCTCACTACCCATTTATAGCTGATGTACAGTTTTGTCTTCAGGTGGATCCCCTAACAATTGGAGCAGGCTGTCTCTGACTCTGTTGCCTGTCTGTGGATCTCATTACCCTGTCTGGGTTGCCTTGTCTGCTCTCAGTGGGAGAGAATGTGCCTAGTTCTGCTGGAAGTAGATGTCCCAGGGTGGGGTGGTCCTGAGGAGTGCTTCCTCTTCTCTGAAGAGAAAAGGCAAGAATAGTGAGTGGAGGTGTTTGCAAGGGCAGGACTGGAAGGAGAGGAGGGAGGGGGTCTGTGATCAGTATGTAAAGTGAATAAAAAATTATTGAAGAAAAAATAGATGTGGCCTTGTTCGTGGAGGTATGTTACTGGGCTTGGACTTTTGAGGATTCAAATGCCCATATAAGGCCTTATCTCGTTCTCTGTCTCCTGACTATGGATGTATGTATGTAATACAGCCTATGAATATCAATGATTGGAGGTGAAGAGATAGATCCGCAGATAAATATGTGTGCTCCTCTTGCACAGGATGGTAGACTTTTTCCTCAGGATCAAGTTTCTTACAACTGTCTCTAACTTCTACTCCGGAGAATATGACACTTCCGACCTTAGCAGGTATCTAAACTAAAGTGTAGATTATCCTACACAGAAACACACCTATATACATTGCTTAATTTTTTGGGTTGGAAGGGGGTTTCAAGACAATTTTTTATAAGAAAAAAATCAAAGAATTGGGGAGTCTGTCCTATCTATTAATCTGAGTATTGACTATAAAGTAGTAGTAATATCAGAATTCTTACACAGATATACTAGAAATGCCTGTAAGAATGTTCATAACAAACACTTAAAGAAATGTTCAACATTGTTAGTCATCAGGGAAATGCGACCCTCAGATTCTATCGTACACCAATAAGAATGGCTAAGATCAAAACTCAAGGGACCACACATGCTGGAGAGGATGTGGAGAAAGAGGAACAATCCACCATTTTTGGTGGGTTTGCAAACTGAAACATCCATTTAGGAAATCAATCTGTGGCTCCTCAGAAAAGTGGAAACGTGAAGACCCAGCTATACCACTCCTGGGCATATACCCAAAAGATGTTCCACAATACCACAAGGACACATGCTGTAATATATTCATATCAGTCTTATTCAAAATAGCCAGAAACTGGAAGCCATACAGATGTCTCACAACCAAAGAATGAATACTTAAAATGTGGTTCATTTACACAATTGAATACTATCAGCTATTAAAAACATGAACATAATGAATTTTGCAGGCAAATGAATGGAACTAGGTAAGTAGGTATTAGCCAAAAAGTACAGAATACCCATGATACAGCCCATTGACCTTAAGAAGTTTATGAATAAGAAAGGTCGAAGTGAGAATTCCTCAATTCCACTTAGAAGGGTAAAAAAAAATAATCGTAAGAGGCAGAGAGAGAGAGAAAGAGGAATCTGAGAAAAGGAACAGGATCAGGTATGGGGTGAGGTATAGGAGAGAAGCCAGAGGGTTAGGTGGAAATATGCAGCTTTTCGGGGTGATACGTGATGGGGGAGCATCTTGAAAGTCCCAGAGACCTGAGATGTGAGAGACTCTCAGGACTCAGTGGGGGTGACCTTAGTCAAAATGCCCATCAGTGGAAGAGGGAACTCAGAGTCACCTCCACTAGATAGACGGGGCCCTAAGTGGAGAGATAGGTTGCCAACCCACAGTCATCATTTCTGACCCAGAATTGTTGCTGTCTAAAAGAACTACAGGGACAAAAATGGAGAAGAGACCAAAGAAAAGGTTGTCTAGTGGCCAGCCCAACTTGAGTTCCATCTCATATGTATGGGGGGAGGGGGACACAAAGGCCAGCTACTATTGCTGATTCTATGATGTGCTTACAGACAGTAGCATGGCTGTCCTTTAAGAGGCCCTACCAACAGCTGACTGAGACAGATGCAGATACTTACAGTCAACCATTAGACTGAAGTTGGGGACCCCTATGGAGGAATTAAGGGAAAGACTGAAGGAATTGAACGGGAGGGTGACCTCATAGGAAGACCACCAGTCTCAACTAACTTGGACTCCTGGGAGCTTCCAGAAACTGAACCACAAACCAGGCAGCGTACAAGGGCTGGTTCAAGGTCCCTGACACACATACAGCAGAGGGGCTGCCTGACTAACCTCAGTGGGAGGAGATTTGCCTAATCCTAGAGAGACTTGAGGCCCCAGGGAAGGGAGAGCACTTTCTCAGAGGCAAGGGGGAGAGGGAATGGGGTGAGGAACTGTGAAAAGGGGCAATAGATGAATGTAAATAAATAAAATAATTAATTAAAAGCAGTGTTCATAACAGCACTCTGTAACTTCAGAAAGAAAAAGGAAGACAGAATGTGTGCATGAAAACCACTGAAAGCCGATATCCTAGTCAGTGTTCTATTGTGGTGAAGAGACATCATGTATACAGCAACTCTTATAAAGGAAAACATTACATTTGGGTTTGATTTCATTTCAGAGGTTTAGTCTATTGTTGTCATGGTAAAGATCATTATGACATGCAGGCAAACATGCTGTTAGAGAGGTAGTTGAGAGATCTACATCTAGATTGGCAGACATCAGGAGAAGAAACACTGGGCCTGGCTTGGGCCCTTGGAGTCTCAAATTCTACCCTAAGAGACACAACTACTTCATTAAAGCCACATTTCCTATTTCCTGTTAAGTAGCACCACTCTATAATGACAACGCATTTATATCTATGAGGCTGTGGGGCCACATTATTCAAAGCACCACAGTGGGTATGTGCTTTACCTTCAACAAAAATAAATATGAGAAATAACGTTATTAATATTTGGTTGCAATTGGCCATTCCATGGTGCATGAGCATCACTTAAATTATATATGCACTTGTGTGTGTGCATGTGTATATGTGTGTGTGTGCATGTGTGTGTGTGTGTGGTGAGTGAGTGTAATTTTTATGTATCAGCTTACTGAACTGATTAATTAAAACATTTAGGATCAAGTCACTCAAATATTTCAATATGGCTAGGAGAGGGGCTCCTTAAAGTCTGCTCCTAGCTGAGGAGCTATTGACAATTGATGTGTTATGGGTGTTGTTATGAGATGTATTGCAGAGGTAATAGAGGAGGAGTTGTAAGGAGAGAGTAGAGAGAAAAATTGTATACATGCACAAAATTTCCAAAGCACAATAAATATAATTTTTATTTTACTTTTAGTTACATTTATCAGATAAACAGTAGTGTGTGCTTCTGTGTGTCTATGTGTACACAGTTGTCCAAAGTTTTCAGAAGAGGTCATCAGAGTTTCTGGAATTGCAGTCATAAGTTGTGAGCCATCATTAGGGTACTGGAAACAGACACCAGGTCGTCTTTTTTTTCTTTTCTTTTTCTTTTTCTTGGATATTTTCTTCATTTACATTTCAAATGCTATCCCAAAAGTCCCCTATATCCTCGCTGCCTCCCCCCCCCGCCCTGCTCCCCTACTCACTAACTCCCACTTCTTGGCCCTGGCATTCCCCTGTACTGGGGCAAATAAAGTTTGCTAGACCAAGGGTCCTATCTTCCCAATGATTAGGCCATCTTCTGCTACATATGCAGCTAGAGACATGAGTTCTGGAGGTACTGATTAGTTCATATTGTTGTTCCACCTATAGGGTTGCAGACCCCTTCAGCTCTTGGGTACTTTCTCTAGCTCCTACATTGGGGGCCCTGTGTTCCATCTTATAGATGACTGTGAGCATCCACTTCTGTATTTGCCAGGCACTGGCAAAGCCCCACAGGAGACAGTTATATCAGGGTCCTTTCAGCAAAATCTTGCTGGCGTATGCAATAGTGTCTGCGTTTACACCAGGTCCTCTTAAATAGCAAAAAGTGCTTTTAATCACTGTGGCATCTCCCTAGCCTCACTCACTGCAGAGTGATTGGGCTGCTGTATAGACTAATAGGAAGACCTATGGGTGACATTTCTTATAAACAGGAAAGTGGAAGACCTGGAAATATGCTCTCTGGTACTGTCCCAGAGAACCTTAGAGACTCTTTTCTTGGTTGACTCAATCAATACTGGGGACTGTCAGAGACTGTAAGAGTCCTGAGTATTTAAGAAAAGTGATGCCATCTATATAATTGGTGAAGGACACTTTCCTTGGAACAGTAGTCTCTTTCAAGACCAGATGTGAATGCAAGGTCCTGAAAACATCCAAGATGATGAAGCATATGAAACTCAGCTATTTTTGTATCAGAAGATGTGGAGGAACTTTGTGCTATGCCCTGGGGCTTCCAGATTACTCCAAATGTAGACTCAGCAGCTTAATACTTTTATTTTGCGGCAATCTGATGCCATCTCATTCTTTGTTAATGGTTACATTTCTAAATGTAACTTATTTTCATAATGCATTGGATCCCTTATTCAATATTTGCTCAAAAGTTTCAGTAGGTAAGGTGTCATCAGGTGGTTCTGGGTAATTGGCTTGGAAGGAACTTTAGAAATATATACAAGGTCCTCCTCTACAGCTCTGGCACCGTAGCCATCATGAATGACACAGTAACCATCCGGACCAGGAAGTTCATGACCAACCGTCTACTTCAGAGGAAACAGATGGTCATTGATGTCCTTCATCCTGGGAAGGCAACAGCACCAAAAACAGATTTCAGGAAAAGCTGGCCAACATGTATAAAGATGCCACACCAGATGGCATCTTTGTATTTGGATTCAGAACCCACTTCGGTGGTGGCAAGACCACTGGCTTTGGCATGATCTATGATTCCTTAGATTATGCAAAGAAGAATGAGCCTAAACACAGACTTGCAAGACATGGCCTTTAGGAGAAGGAAAAGACCTCCCGAAAACAGTGAAAGGAACGCAAGAACAGAATGAAGAAGGTCAGGGGCACGAAGGCCAATGTTGGTGCTGGCAAAAAGCCAAAGGAGTAGATCTGTGGTGACTTGATGTTTTGCTGTGATGTGCAGATTTCTTAGAGGTCAAATAAACTAAAAGGCTTCAAAAAAAAAAAAAAAAAGGAAATACATACAAGGAGAGATACCGAGCACAACGAGAAGGAGGTGCCGCTGCCTCCTTATGTCTAAGACCAGGCCACCCCCTCTTCACAGAGGTTTCTAACAAGACCATCTTGTCTGCCTGGCCAAGTCCCCTGGTTCCATTGGAGAGAATTTGACTCTGCAGTGTGAATCTCAGCTTGAGTTTGAAATGTTCCGTTTGCAGTCCACATCCTGGAGTTCCAAGACATCATATTTCAACACAGCTTTGATATGTTCCCTGTGACCATGGCACTTGTGGGGACTTATAGATGTCAGGGCTTGGATCCTAACCTCCCAAACACATTGTCAGAAGTCAGTGACCCCCTGTTGATCATAGTTACAGGTGAGAAAGTTTTCCAATCAGATGTGTTCTTCAGTAACCCCGCATTTCTATTAAGATTTTGAGATTGATTATTAGATAGGGGTCTTCAAGAATAGGAGGAATGATTTAAAGTGTCTCAGACTTCAGAGAAATCAGAACAGGGGAGTGGATGCTGATACAGTCAGGACAGTGTTCCCCTAATGAAATTCATATTCTCATCCTTAGATCCTATGAATATTTTCCATGTGCTTTGATGCTTTGCTTGTTTAACTTCTACCTAAAGTTCATGTGCAAAAATCTTGATTCCAAGTATGGATATGTTTGTGGATGGAGAAATCTGTAAGAGATGGGGCTTAAAATGAGATGGGTAGGATATGAGGGATACTGCACTCAGAAGATACTAATGTTCTCCTGAGATTCTGGTGAGTTTTACTAGAGTTTTACTAGTTTTACAACTCCTGTATGGAACGGGGAAAGAGGTTGAAGATGCAATTCACATTTTAATCAGTTGACATTAAGATGAAGGGAATGTCCAGGATGGTCCACACAGCCAGAGTAGTTACAATATCTCATAAAGGAAAAGTAGGAGGATGCTGAAGGTCAGAGCAAGGCAGCATGAGACATACTCCATTTTTCTAGTTCTGAAAATAAAGTGTCCACAAGCCACAGAGTGCTGGAGGTTTCTACAATCTGGAAAAGAAAAAGAAATATATTCTCTTCCTGGCCCTTTGAACAAAATGCAGACCTTAAACCATGAGACTCATACCAGTGGGCTTATTTCAGACTTCTTACCTCCAGAACTGTAAGATATTACACATATATTCTTTTCCTGTGCCTTATTTGTGGTCATTTCTAACACCAGCAATTAACATCTAGAAATATACCTGACTCAAAGTCAAACAGGAAGAGAATTGATGCTAAAAGACCAGTATGGCCAGGGTACTGATGCTGTCATTGTGTTGAGAGGAGGTGATGGTTCACTGATCTAGAATCATGGCTGCCCTGTTTGAGCTGGGATCACAGACAAGCTCCAGACAGACCAGTAGACACAGTCCAGGATCAGGAAGGAGACAGAAAAGCTCCTGTCAGCTGCCTTACTTCTAAGACATAGCCTGATAGGGACTCTACTTTTTTTTCCAAAAGAACATGACAGGGCATGACTAAAGGGCAGACAGAAGCCCAGCATTTCATATTTTCTACCCTCATCCATCATAGAAAATGGAAGTCTGTGGTAAATGAACAACACAGTTACTTGTGTGGGATAACTCTAGTTGAGTGGAACCTGAAAGTATTAGAGAATTGAGTAAAAACCAGAAAGGAATGGACAGGTGTGTGGATAGGGAGACATAGCTACAGGAGAGAACATGGAGATGTGAGTGGGAGGAAAAACGCGATGTGGGAGAGCCTCTGTTACTCCCTGAGGTGGCATGAGGAAAGGTGACTCCCAAAGTCACAATCTCTTTGTTTTTAGGAGTCTACAGAAAGCCCTCTCTATTGGCCCTACCACCTCTTCCCATAAAATCAGGAGAGAGGTGATGTTGTAATCTGTTCAGAAACTATGTTTGAAACCTTCATTCTGGTTGTGTAGCGAGAAGGGGTAGAAGAAATCTTTATGTATCTTGTTGGGAAGCCGTATGCTGCTGACTCCCAGGCCAACAGCTCCATAGCTCCCATGACTGCTGCACATGCTGGAGCCTACAGATGTCACAGTTCTCTCAGTCGAGATGCCCATGTGTGGTCAGAGTCAAGTGTCCCCCTGGACATGATAGTCACAGGTAAGTGTCTCCAGACATATTCTTTAAATGAGTTTATATATGTATTGGATATTCTAAAATTGGAAAGTCTCAAGAGGTCAGGAGGATAATGAGTGTTGGGTACTTATGGAGTATAGACTTGAGAGTCTTAATGACAAAAACAATGATAAAAGGAACTCAAGTTCATGCTATTATGTAAAAAACAGAAAAGAGAGCTTAGAGGGGAGTAAAGGAGGAGTAGTAGAATAGACTGTAATCTCAAAAGTAAAAGATAATATTTTACAAACATAGGAGGATCAGAAGAGTTATGAACAGAGACTAAACGCTTAGAAACCAGGGTGATGCAGCACTCGGGTCAGAATGCAAATCCTTTCATTCTTACCTTTTCAAGTGACCTGGGCAGCTCAGAAATTGAGTTTCCACTTTATCACATTTCCCTTCTCAACTAGCAAAAACAGGTATGTCCTATATCTAACATGTACCTGACCTGCTGCTTCACCATGGTTCCTCACAATGCCTTTAGTTTGACACTCCCTCTTCTCTGTGGTTGAGTCACAATGGTCTTATGTTTAGTCCTGTGTAAAGAGGCTGAACACCAGTGTCACTGTAATTTTCTTTCCTATATCTCCTAACTGGCTATTCAAGACCATATACTAAAATAATCATTGTTGTTATTTGAAGACTCCAGAGAAAGTGGCAATTTGAGTTGCAAAGAGATAAGTACAGTCAGGCTATGAGCACTTGATTCTCTTACAGAGTTTCAGGGTTCAATTCCCAGCACTAACAGAGACTCACAACCAATTCCAGTCCCAGAGAATCTGATGCCCTCTTCAGACCTCATTGGGCACAGCACATATGTGGTGAACATACATACAAACATTCATTCAGACAAAACATTCAAATACAAAGAAAATAAAATTTAAAAATTAAAAAAAACTCCATAGAGGTAGCTAAGTGTTCCTCTCCCATAGGAACCAAGTTCAATTCCCACCTATAATTCTATTAATCTACAAAGAAATGTACACTAGTTTTTTAAAAAGAGCATGCTTTGTTTCCCCAAAAGTGATAGAAAAATATTTCCATTCTCATTCTGGTCTGGCATATTGTATTGCTGCCAAACCCACTGATAGCTAAAACTTATAAACTAAATTAATATTCAAGAGAATGACATCACAAATTAAATTCAAATGAAGGTGCTAGAAAGTTTTGTGACCATCCTTGTCAGTAATCCCAGAGAATTGACTTTATTTTTATTGTTTAATTAATTGGTTGTTTTATGTATTTTATTTCAAATGTCCCATTTCCTGGTCTTCCATCTGCAAACTCCCAACCCCATCCCACCTCCCCTTTGCCTCTAAGAGGTGTTCACCCACCCACTCCAGCCCCACCTCTCTAGCATCCCCCTAAGCTAGGGCAATAAGCCTCCACAGGACCAAGGGCCTCCCCTCATATTGATGCCAGATAAGGCAATTCTCTTCAACATATGTAGCTGGAGTCAAGGACCCATTCATGTACACTCTTTGATTGGCTGTTTAGTCTCTGGGAGCTCAGAAGAGGGGTCGAGTTAGTTGATATTGTTCTTCCTGAGGGGTTGCAATCCTTTTCCTCTCTTTCAGTCTTTCCCCTAATTCTTCCATTGGGGTCCCTGGGCTCAGTCTGATGTTTGGCTGTGAGTATCAGCATCTGTTTTAGTCAGATGTTGGTGAAATCTCTCAAGGGACAGCCCATATTGTCAGCAAGCACTTGGCATCAGCAATAGTGTTGGGAGTTAGTGTGTGCAGATGGGATAGATCCCAAGGTGCAGTAGTCTCTGGATGGCCTTTCCTTCAGTTTCTGCTCAATTTTTTGTCCCTGTGTTTCCTTTAGACAGGAACAATTCTGGGTTAAAAAATTTGAGGTGGGTGAGTGGCCCATCCCTTAACTGGGAGCTGTGTCTATCTACTGGAGGTCGGCTCTTCAGGTTCTATCTCCCCTCTGTTGGGTATTTTGGCTAATGTCATCAACCCTTTTGGGTCTTGGGAACTTCTAACTTACCTGGCATCTGGAACTTTCTAATGACTATTCCCAGTCCCCCACCTCCCTCTGCTACATATTTCTATTCATTCTCCTGACCCTCTCTGTACATCTCTCCTGTCTCTTCCCATAACTTATCCTGACCCCAATCCCTTTTCCCTTACCCACATCTCTCCCTCACAGGTCCCTTCCTCCCTCTCCCTACCATGATTATTTTGTTCCTTCTTCTAAGTGGGACCCAAGCCTCCACACTTTGGTCTTCCTTCCTGTGTAGCTTCAAACGGTCTATGAGTTGTGTCTTGGGTATTCTGAGCTTTTGCGAAAATATCCGCTTATCAGCAAGTACATACCATGTGTGCACTTTTTGGTCTGGGTTACCTCACTCAGGATGATATTTTCTAGTTTCATCCATTTGCCGAAGAATTTCAAGAATTCGTAATTTTTAATAGCTGGATAGTACTCCATTGTGTAAATGTACCACATTTTCTGTATCCATTCTTCCATTAAAGGACAACTGGGTTGTTTCCAGCTTCTGACTATTATAAATAAGATGGTTATGAACATAG
This sequence comes from Mus musculus, assembly GCF_000001635.26. Classification (NCBI taxonomy): domain Eukaryota; kingdom Metazoa; phylum Chordata; class Mammalia; order Rodentia; family Muridae; genus Mus; species Mus musculus. The sequence goes on along the minus strand of NC_000073.6, from coordinate 3,979,026 downwards.
TGGAACATGTGTACTTGTTATATGTTGGAACATCTTCTGGGTATATGTCCAGTAGTGGTATAGCTTCAGGTAGAACTATGTCCAATTTTCTGATGAACTGCCAGACATATTTCCAAAGTAGTTGCACCAGCTTGCAATCCACCACAATGAAGGAGTGTTCCTGTTTCTTCACATCCTTGCCAGACCCTCTGTCACCTGAGTTTTTGATCTTAGCCATTCTGATTGGTGTAAGGTAGAATCTTAAGGTCATTTTGATTTGCATTTTACTAATGACTAAGAATGTTGAAAATTTCTTTAGGTGCTTCTCAGTCATTCTATATTCCTCAGTTGAGAATTCCTTTTTTAGCTCTGTGACCCATTTTTTAAAAAAAAATTTTATTACATATTTTCTTTATTTACATTTCAAATGTTATCCTCTTTCCTAGTTTTCCCTCCAAAAATTCCCTCTCCCTTCCCCCTGCTCCCAACCCACTCACTCCCATTCCTGGCCCTGGCATTCCCCTATACTGGGGCATAGAACCTTCACAGGACCAAGGGCCCCTGCTCCCATTGATGACTGACTAGGCTATCCTGTGCTACATATATAGCTAGAGCCACAAGTTCCACCATGTGTTTTCTTTGATTGGTGGTATAGTTCCAAGGAGCTCTGGGGGTACTGGTTAGTTCACATTGATGTTTCTCCTATGGGACTTCAGTCCTCTTCAGCTCCCTGGCTCTCTGGCTCCTTTTTGGGGGACCTTGTGCTCTGTCAAATGGATGATTGTGAGCATCCACTTCTGTATTTGCCAGGCACTGGCAGAGTCTCACAGGAAACAGCTATATCAGGCTCCTGTCAGCAGTCTCTTGTTGGCAACTGCCTAGTGTCTGGGTTTGGTGGTTGTTTGTATGGTAGATCCCCAAGTGGGGCAGTCTCTTGGTGGTCGTTCCTTCAGACTCTGCTCTAAACTTTGTCTCTGTAACTCTTTCCTTGGGTATTTTGTTCCCCATTCTAAGAAGGAACTAAATATCCATACTTTGGTATTCCTTCTTCCTGAGATTCATGTGTTTTGCAAATTCTATCTAGGGTATTAAACATTTCTGGGCTAATATCCACTTATCAGTGAGTGCATATCATGTGTGTTCTTTTGTGATTGGGTTACCTCACTCAGAATGATATCCTTCAGATGCATCCATTTGCCTAAGAATTTCATAAATTCATTGTTTTTAATAGCTGAGTAGTACACCATTGTGTAAATGTACCACATTTTCTATATCCATTCCTCTGTTGAGGGACATCTGGGTTCTTTCCAGCTTCTGGATATTATAAACACGGCTGCTATGAACATAGTGGAGCATGTGTCCTTATTACAAGTTGGAACATCTTCTGGGTATAGGCCCAGGGGAGGAATTGCTGGATCTTCTGGTAGTAGTAGATCCAATTTTCTGAGGAACCACCACATTGATTTCCAGAGTGGTTGTACCAGCTTGCAATCAAACCAAAAATGGAGGAGTGTTCCTCTTTCTCCACATCCTTGCCAGCATCTGCTGTCACCTTGCCTGTCATCTGCTGTTATCTTAGCCATTCTGACTGATAAGAGGTAGAATCTCAGGGTTGTTCTGATTTGTATTTCCCTGATGATTAAGGATATTGAACATTTTTTTCAGGTGCTTCACAGCCATTTGATATTCCTCAGTTGAGAATTCTTTGTTTAGCTCTGTAACCCATTATTAATGGGGTTATGTGATTTTTCTGGAGTCCAGCTTCTTGAGTTCTTTGTATATATTGGATATTAGTCCCCTATCATATTTAGGATTGGTAAAGATACTTTCCCAATCTGTTGGGTGGCCTTTTTGTCTTATCAAAAGTGTCTTTTGCCTTACAGATGCTTTGCAATTTTATGAGGTTCCATTTGTCAATTCTCGATCTTACAGCACAAGCCATTGCTGTTCTGTTCAGGAATTTTCCCCCTGTGCCCATATCTTCGAGGCTTTTCCCCACTTTCTCCTCTATAAGTTTCAGTGTCTCTGATTTTATGTGGAGTTCTTTGATCCACTTAGACTTGAGCTTTGTAAAAGGAGATAAGAATGGATCAATTTGCATTCTTTTACATGATAACCACCAGTTGTGCCAGCACCATTTGTTGAAAATGCTGTCATTTTTCCACTGGATGTTTTTAGCTCCCTTGTCAAAGATCAAGTGACCATAGGTGTTTAGGTTCATTTCTGGGTCTTCAATTCTATGTCATTGATCTACCTGTCTGTCACTGTACCTGTACCACGCAGGTTTTTTTTTTTCCCCCCACAATTGCTCTGTAGTACAGCTTGAGTTCAGGCATGGTGATTTCATCAGAGTTTCATTCATTGTTGACAATAGTTTTTGCTATCCTAGATTTTTTTGTTATTCCAGATGAATTTGCAAATTGCCCTTTCTTTTTTTTTTAAATTAGGTATTTTTCTCGTTTACATTTCCAATGCTATCCCAAAAGTCCCCACCCCCCCAATCCCCTACCCACCCACTCCCCCTTTTTGGCCCTGGTGTTCCCCTGTACTGGGGCATATAAAGTTTGCAAGTCCAAAGGGCCTCTCTTTCCAGTGATGGCTGACTAGGCCATCTTTTGATACATATGCAGCTAGAGACAAGAGCTCCAGGGTACTGGTTAGGTCATATTGTTGTTCCACCTATAGGGTTGCAGTTCCCTTTAGCTTCTTGGGTACTTTCTCTAGCTCCTCCATTGGGGGCCATGTGACCCATCCAATAGCTGACTGTGAGCATCCACTTCTGTGTTTGCTAGGCCCCGGCATACTCTCACAAGAGACAGCTATATCTGGGTCCTTTCAGCAAAATCTTGCTAGTGTATGCACAAATTGCCCTTTCTAATTCTGTGAAGAATTGAGTTGGAATTTTGATGGAGATTGCATTGAATATGTAGATTGTTTTCAGCAAAATAGCTATTTTGACTATATTGATCCTGCCAATCCATGAGCATGGGAGATGTTTCTATCTTCTGAGATCTTTGCTTTCTTACTTCAGAGATTTGAAGTTCTTTTCATATAGAACTTTCACTTCCTTAGTTAGAGTCACACCAAGGTATTTTATATTATTTGTGACTATTGAGAAGGGTGTTGTTTTCCTAATTTCTTTCTCAGCCTGTTTATTCTTTGTGTACAGAAAGGCCATTGACTTGTTTGAGTTAATTTTATATCCAGCTACTTCACTGAAGCTGTTTATCATGTTTAGGAGTTCTCTGGTGGAATTTTTAGGGTCACTTATATATACTATCATATGATCTGCAAAAAGTGATATTTTGACTTCTTCCTTTCCAATTTGCATCCCCTTGATCTCCTTTTGTTGTCGAATTGCTCTGGCTAGGACTTCAAGTACAATGTTGAATAGGTAGGGAGAAAGTGGGCAGCCTTGTCTAGTCCCTGATTTTAGTGGGATTGCTTCCAGCTTCTCACCATTTACTTTGATATTGGCTACTGGTTTGCTGTAGATTGCTTTTATCATGTTTAGGTATGGGCCTTGAATTCCCAATCTTTCCAAGACTTTTATCATGAATGGGTGTTGGATTTTGTCAAATGCTTTCTCAGCATCTAAGGAGATGATCATGTGGTTTTTGTCTTTGAGTTTGTTTATATAGTGGATTATGTTGATGGCCAAGATCAAAAATTCAGGTGACAGCACATGCTGGCAAAGATGTGGAGAAAGAGGAACACTCCTCCATTGTTGGTGGGATTGCAAGCTTGTACAACCACTCTGGAAATCAGTCTGGTGGTTCCTCAGAAAATTGGACATAGTACTACAGGAGGATCCCGCAATACCTCTCCTGAGCATATATCCAGAAGATGTCCCAACCGGTAAGAAGGACACATGCTCCACCATGTTCATAGCAGCCTTATTTATAATAGCCAGAATCTGGAAAGAACCCAGATGCCCCTCAACAGAGGAATGGATGCAGAAAATGTGGTACATTTACACAATGGTGTACTACTCAGCTATTAAAAAGAATGAATTTATGAAATTCCTAGGCAAATGGATGGACCTGGAGGGCATCATCCTGAGTGAGGTAACCCAATCACAAAAGAACTCACATGATATGTATTCACTGATAAGTGGATATTAGCCCAGAAACTTAGAATATCCATGATACAAGATACAATTTGCAAAACACATGAAACTCAAAAAGAATGAAGACTAAAGTGTGGACATTTTGTCCCTTCTTAGAATTGGGAACAAAACACCCATGGAAGGAGTTACAGAGACAAAGTTTGGAGCTGAGATGAAAGGATGGACCATCTAGAGACTGCCATACTCGGGGATCCATTCCATAATCAGCCTCTAAACGCTGACACCATTGCATACACTAGCAAGATTTTGCTGAAAGGACCCAGATATAGCTGTCTCTTGTGAGAGTATGCCGGGGCCTAGCAAACACAGAAGTGGATGCTCACAGTCAGCTATTGGGTGGATCACAGGGCCCCCAATGGAGGAGCTAGAGAAATTACCCAAGGAGCTAAAGGGAACTGCAACCCTATAGGTGGAACAACAATATGAACTAACCAGTACCCACCCCCCACCCCCCAGAGCTCGTGTCTCTGGCTGCATTATATATCAGAAGATGGCCTAGTCGGTCATCATTGGAAAGAGAGGCCCCTTGATCTTGCAAACTTTATATGCCTCAGTACAGGGGAACGCCAGGGCCAAGAAGTGGGAGTGTGGGGGGGGGGAGGTTAGTGGGGGGGAGGGTATGGGGGAATTTGGGGATAGCACTGGAAATGTAAATGAAGAAAATACCTAATAAATAAAAATATTTAAGTTTGGTTTTGTCTTGAAATATCTTCTTTTCTTGATTTATAATGGTTGAGAGTTTTGCTGAGTATACTATTCTATATTGGCATCTGTGGTTTTTAGATTTCAGAGTCACTGTTGAGAAGATGAGTGTAATTATGCCTCTTTTTGTTACCTGGCCATTTTCTCTTGCTACTTTTAATATTATTTATTCTGTAGATTTATTGTTTTAATTATTATGTTCTAGAAGGATTCTTTTTTTGGGGGGGGGGTCTGGTGTAATTTTTGTTGTGTAAGTTTCTTGTATGTTTATTGGCCTCTCCTTAGGTTGGGAAATTTTTCTTTTGTGATTTTGTTGAAAATATTTTCTGGTCCTTGAAGCTGGGAGTCTTCACCTCCTTCTATTCCTATTATTGTTACATCAGGTCTTTATATTACCCAAGTTTACGTGAATATTTTGTTTCAGGGATTTTTTTTTATACTTAGCATTTTCTTTGACTGATGTATAGTTTCTTCTATTGTATCTTCTACATCTGAGATTCTCTCTTCCATCTCTATTGCCAGAGCTTTTGTCCTCGCCGGCAAGAACACACTCAGGACAACCGGAATCTTCTGCAGCAAAGCTTTTATTGCTTACTTATCAGGAGGGAAGACCCCGAACCGGGAAAATGGCGCTGCTTATATAGCCCGCAGCATGACATTTCAGCACCTGATGTGGCGTGACAGCTCCTGATTCGTTGCTCGCCCATCACCCCATTACTAGGCGAGATGGGCAGTGACTAGGTGTGAGTTCACTCTTGCACTTGCGCATAAGGCTTGTTTACTAGTTAGGTGCAGTGGAAGCCAGTGCCATCTTATAATGGCGATTGCTCACGGCACGGCTCTCCACACATCTCCTGTATTCTGTTCTTGATGCTTGTACCTGTTGTTCGTGTTCTCTTCCCTAGGTTTTTCATTTCCAGGATTTCCTTAGTTTGTGTGCTCTTTATTGTTCTTATTTTTACTTTCAGGTCTTCCACAGTTTTATTTATTTCTTGTTTATTTTTATTTTTTCTGAGTTTCTTTAAAAGATTCACTTATTTCTTCTTTAATGACCCCTATCATTATAATAAAATTCGATTTAGCTCCTTTCTGACCTGGGCCTTTAACTGGGATAGATCATCAGTTTGTCTGTTCCTCTGAAGATCCCATAGTCTGAAGGCCTTCCAGAAGATCAGCTGCATTCAGGGCACCATGTAAGGGACCCTCTGAAACAGCCACAGTAGCTAGGAACTCTGAGGAGTCCAGCAGATTCAGGAACCATTTTGAGAAAAGATTGTTACCAACCCTACATCTGACAGAGCGTTATTATCCAAAATTTATAATGAACTCAATGAGATAAACACTAAGAAATGCTCCTCCCACCAAAAAACAATTTTTAAAAATAGGGCACAGAGCTAAACAAAGAATTTTCAATGGAGGAATATGGAATGGTTGAGAAGCATTTAAAGGGCATATGCCCAAAAGATGTTCAACCATACCACAAGGACACATGCTCCACTATGTTTATAGCAGTATTATTTGTCATAGCTAGAAGTGGGAAACAACCCAGATGTCCCATGATGGAAGAATGGATACAGAAAATGTAGTTATTTTACACAAGGGAATAGTCATCAGCTTTTAAGAATGAGGACATTCAGGAACAGGGACACAGGAAACCTGCCCAACCAGTGGCTGGGGTTCATTCCAGTTGGCACCACCCCCCCCCCCATGCCATACTGGGCACAAACTCTGTGGGCCCTAGCAGTCCCAGGATCTTGAGATCACTGGGCCACAGAAGCAACAGAGCTTCTTGGACAGGACACCTTCAGGCCTTCATCCTCAGCCAGGAGGCAGAGCTGAGACCCAGACACATGGGCACCTTCCCTGACAGAGAAGAGTTGGCCTCCAGGGAGGACTCTGACCTCAGGAATCAGGAGGTGGATCTGAGCTCTAGACTTCTGTGCACCTTCCCTGCAGGAGGAGAGCTTGCCTGCAGAGAGTTTTCTGACCACTGGGACTCAGGAGAGAATTGGACTCCCAGGAGTGCTGACAGAGGCTAACAGAATCACAGGAGAAACAAGCTTCAGCCAGAGACAGCTAGAACACCTAACACCAGAGATTACCAGATGGCCAAAAGCAAATGTAAGAATCTTACTGACGAGACATCTTGGTTCCGGGACCCCACCCAGTGTATTCTGCACAGGCCCCAGACATCCGGCCACTTTCCCGGCCAGAGGAAAGGGGTCCGCCCGGCGCTGGAGCGCTTTGCCTGAGCATCGGCAGCAGATATCTTGGTTCCAGGACCCCGACGAGTGTATTCTGCACAGGTGAGCGTATGGAATACAGAAGCTAAAAGCTTCTGGGACAGGCGGGAGCCACAGAGCTTCTAAGCCAGCCCCCTTTTTGGGGCCCAGACAGCTGGCCACTTTCCCGGCCAGAGGATAGGGGTCCACCCGGGCCGGGAGTGCTTGGCCTGAGCATCGACTGCAGACATCTAGGTTCCAGGACTCCTCCGAGGGTATTCTGCACAGGTGAGAGTGTAGAATACAGAAGCTAACAGCTTCTAGGACAGGCCAAAGCAACTCAGCTTCAGGACAGGTCCTGTTGTGGGCCTTCATCTTCGGCCAGGAGGGAGGTCCTAAGGCCAGATATCTGTGCACCTTTCCTGTAAGAGGAGAGCTTGCCTGCAGAGAGTGCTCTGACCACTGAAACTCAGAGGAGAGAGCTAGTCTTGCAGATCTGCTGATAGAGGCTAACAGAATCACCTGAGGAACAAGCTCTAACCAGAGACAACTATAATGACTAGCTCCAGAGATTACCAGATGGTGAAAGGCAAACTTAAGAATCCTACTAACAGAAATCAAGACCACTCACCATCATCAGAATGCAGCACTCCCACCCCACCTAGTCCTAGGCACCCCAACACAACCGAAAAGCTAGACCCGGATTTAAAAGCATATCTCATGATGATGGTAGAGGACATAAAGAAGGACGGGAGAACACTGCTAAAGAGTTACAAGTCCTTAAAGAAAAATAGAAAAACACAACCAAACAGATAGAAGTCCTTAAAGAAAAACAGAAAAACACATCCAAACAGGTGATGGAAATGAACAAAACCATACTAGACTTAAAAAGGGAAGTAGACACAATAAAGAAAACCCAAAGTGAGGCAACACTGGAGATAGAAAACCTAGGAAAGAAACCTGAAACCATAGATGTGAGCATCAGCAACAGAATACAAGAGATGGAAGAGAGAATCTCAAGTGCAAAAGATTCCATAGAGAACATCGGCACAACAATCAAAGAAAATACAAAACGCAAAAGGATCCTAACTCAAAACATCCAGGAAATACAGGACACAATGAGAAGACCAAACCTACGGATAAAAGGAGTTGATGAGAATGAAGATTTTCAACTTAAAGGGCCAGCAAATATCTTCAACAAAATTATAGAAGAAAACTTCCCAAACCTAAAGAATGACATGCCCATGAACATACAAGAAGCCTACAGAACTCCAAATAGACTGGACCAGAAAAGAAATTCCTTCCGACACATAATAATCAGAACAACAAATGCACTAAATAAAGATAGAATATTAAAAGCAGTAAGGGAGAAATGTCAATAACATATAAAGGTAGGCCTATCAGAATTACACCAGACTTTTCACCAGAGACTATGAAAGCCAGAAGAGCCTGGACATATGTTATACAGACACTAAGAGAACACAAATGCCAGCCCAGGCTACTATACCCGGCCAAACTCTCAATTACCATAGATGGAGAAACCAAAGTATTCCACGACAAAACCAAATTCACACATTATCTCTCCACGAATACATCCCTTCAAAGGATAATAACAGAAAAAAACAAATACGAGGACGGAAACCACGTCCTAAAAAAGCAAGAAAGTAATCCCTCAACAAATCAAAAAGAAGACAGCCACAAGAACAGAATGCCAACTCTAACAACAAAAATAACAGGAAGCAACAATTACTTTTCCTTAATATCTCTTAATATCAATGGACTCCATTCCCCAAGAAAAAGACATAGACTAACAGACTGGCTACACAAACAGGACCCAACATTCTGCTGCTTACAGGAAACCCATCTCAGGGAAAAAGACAGACACTACCTCAGAGTGAAAGGCTGGAAAACAATTTTCCAAGCAAATGGTCTGAAGAAACAAGCTGGAGTAGCCATTCTAATATCGAATAAAATCGACTTCCAACCCAAAGTTATCAAAAAAGACAAGGAGGGTCACTTCATACTCATCAAAGGTAAAATCCTCCAAGAGGAACTCTCAATTCTGAATATCTATACTCCAAATGCAAGGGCAGCCACATTCATTAAAGACACTTTAGTAAAGTTCAAAGCACACATGGCACCTCACACAATAATAGTGGGAGACTTCAACACACCACTTTCATCAATGGACAGATCATGGAAACAGAAACTAAACAGGGACACAGTGAGACTAACAGAAGTTATGAAACAAATGTACTTAACAGATATCCTCAGAACATTTTATCCTAAAACAAAAGGATATACCTTCTTCTCAGCACCTCACAGGACCTTCTCCAAAATTGACCATATAATTAGTCACAAAACAGGCCTCAACAGATACAAAAATATTGAAATTGTCCCATGCATCCTATCAGACCACCATGGACTAAGGCTGATCTTCAATAACAACATAAACAATGGAAAGCCAACATTCACGTGGAAACTGAACAACACTCTTCTCAATGATACCTTGTTCAAGAAAGGAATAAAGAAAGAAATTAAAGACTTTTTAGAGTTTAATGAAAACAAAGCCACAACATACCCAAACCTATGGGACACAATGAAAGCATTTCTAAGAGGAAAACTCATAGCTCTGAGTGCCTCCAAAAAGAAACTGGAGAGAGCACACACTAGCAGCTTGACAACACAGCTAAAAGCTCTAGAAAAAAAAGAAGAAAATTCACCCAAGAGGAGTAGATGGCAGTAAATAATCAAACTCAGGGGTGAAATCAACCAAGTGGAAAGAAGAACTATTCAAAGAATTAACCAAATTCGAAGTTGGTTCTTTGAGAAATCAACAAGATAGATAAACCCTTAGCTAGCCTCACTAGAAGGCACAGGGACATTATCCTAATTAATAAAATCAGAAATGAAAAGAAAGACATAACAACAGATCCTGAAGAAATCCAAAACACCATCAGATCCTTCTACAAAAGGCTATACTGAACAAAACTGGAAAACCTGGACGAAATGGACAAATTTCTGGACAGATACCAGATACCAAAGTTAAATCAGGATCAAGTTGACCATCTAAACATTCCCATATCCCCTAAAGAAATAGAAGCAGTCATTAATAGTCTTCCAGCCAAAAACAGCCCAGGACCAGATGGGTTTAGTGCAGAGTTCTACCAGACCTTCAAAGAAGATCTAATTCCAGTTCTACACAAACTATTCCACAAAATAGAAGTAGAAGGAACTACCCAACTCATTCTATGAAGCCAAAATTACTCTGATACCTAAACCACAGAAAGATCCAACAAAGATAGAGAACTTCAGACCAATTTCCCTTATGAATATCGATGCAAAAATCCTCAATAAAATTCTCGCTAACCGAATCCAAGAACACATTAAAGCAATCATCCATCCTGACCAAGTAGGTTTTATTCCAGGGATGCAGGGATGGTTTAATATACGGAAATCCATCAATGTAATCCATTATGTAAACAAACTCAAAGACAAAACCCACATGATCTACTCCTTAGATTTGGAAAAAGCATTCGACAAGATCCAACACCCATTCATGATAAAAGTCTTGGAAAGATCAGGAATTCAAGTCCCATACCTAACCATAATAAAAGCAATCTACAGCAAACCAGTAGCCAAAATCAAAGTAAATGGTGAGAAGCTGGAAGCAATCCCACTAAAATCAGGGACTAGACAAGGCTGCCCACTTTCTCCCTACCTATTCAACATTGTACTTGAAGTCCTAGCCAGAGCAATTCGACAACAAAAGGAGATCAAGGGGATACAAATTGGAAAAGATGAAGTCAAAATAATCACTTTTTGCAGATGATGATAGCATATATAAGTGACCCTAAAAATTCCACCAGAGAACTCCTAAACATGATAAACAGCTTCAGTGAAGTAGCTGGATATAAAATTAACTCAAACAAGTCAATGGCTTTTCTCTACACAAAGGATAAACAGGCTGAAAAAGAAATTAGGGAAACAACACCCTTCTCAATAGTCACAAATAATATAAAATACCTTGGTGTGACTCTAACTAAGGAAGTGAAAGATCTGTATGATAAAAACTTCAAGTCTCTGAAGAAAGAAATTAAAGAAGATCTCAGAAGATGGAAAGATCTCCCATGCTCATGGATTGGCAGGATCAACATTGTAAACATGGCTATATTGCCAAAAGCAATCTACAGATTCAATGTAATCCCCATCAAAATTTCAACTGAATTCTTCAACGAATTAGAAAGAGCAATCTGCAAATTCATCTGGAATAACAAAAAACCTAGGATAGCAAAAACTCTTCTCAAGGATATAAGAACCTCTGGTGGAATCACCATGCCTGACATAAAGCTTTACTACAGAGCAATTGTGATAAAAACTGCATGGTACTGGTATAGTGACAGACAAGTAGACCAACTGAATAGAATTGAAGACCCAGAAATGAACCCACACACCTATGGTCACTTGATCTTCGACAAGGGAGCTAAAACCATCCAGTGGAAGAAAGACAGCATTTTCAACAAATGGTGCTGTCACAACTGGTTGTTATCACGTAGAAGAATGCAAATCGATCCATTCCTATCTCTTTGTACTAAGGTCAAATCTAAGTGGATCAAGGAACTTCACATAAAACCAGAGACACTGAAACTTATAGAGGAGAAAGTGGGGAAAAGCCTCGAAGATATGGGCACAGGGGGAAAAAATCCTGAATAGAACAGCAATGGCTTGTGCTGTAAGATCGGGAATTGACAAATGGGACCTCATGAAACTGCAAAGCTTCTGCAAGGCAAAAGACACCGTCAATAAGACAAAAAGACCACCAATAGATTGGGAAAGAGTCTTTACCTATCCTAAATCAGATAGGGGACTAATATCCAATATATATAAAGAACTCAAGAAGGTGGACTCCAGAAAATCAAATAACCCCATTAAAAAATGGGGCTTAGAACTGAACAAAGAATTCTCACCTGAGGAATACCGAATGGCAGAGAAGCACCTGAAAAAAATGTTCAACATCCTTAATCATCAGGGAAATGCAAATCAAAGCAACCCTGATATTCCACCTCACACCAGTCAGAATGGCTAAGTTCAAAAATTCAGGTGACAGCAGATGCTGGCGAGGATGTGGAGAAAGAGGAACACTCCTCCATTGTTGGTGGGATTGCAAGCTTGTACAACCACTCTGGAAATCAGTCTGGTGGTTCCTCAGAAAATTGGCCATAGTACTACCGGAGGATCCAGCAATACCTTTCCTGGGCATATATCCAGAAGATGTCCCAACCGGTAAGAAGGACACATGCTCCACCATGTTCATAGCAGCCTTATTTATAATAGCCAGAAGCTGGAAAGAACCCAGATGCCCCTCAACAGAGGAATGGATACAGAAAATGTGGTACATTTACACAATGGTGTACTAGTCAGCTATTAAAAAGAATGAATTTATGAAATTCCTAGCCAAATGGATGGACCTGGAGGGCATCATCCTGAGTGAGGTAACCCAATCACAAAAAAACTCACACAATATATACTCACTGATAAGTGGATATTAGCCCAAAACTTAGGATACCCAAGATATAAGATACAATTTGCAAAACGCATGAAACTCAAGAAGAATGAAGACCAAAGTGTGGACACTGTGCCCCTTCTTAGAATTGGGAACAAAACACCCATGGAAGGAGTTACAGAGACAAAATTTTGAGCTGTGACGAAAGGATGGACCATCTAGAGACTGCCATATCCAGGGATCCACCCCATAATCAGCTTCCAAATGCTGATACCATTGCATACACTAGCACGCTTTTGCTGAAAGGACCCAGATATAGCTGTCTCTTGTGAGACTATGCCGGGGCTTAGCAAACACAGAAGTGGATGATCACAGTCAGCTATTGGATGGATCACAGGGCCCCCAATGGAGGAGCTAGAGAAAGTACCCAAGGAGCCAAAGGGATTTGCAATCCTATAGGTGGAACAACATCATGAACTAACCAGTACCCCGGAGCTCTTGACTCTAGCTGCATATGTATCAAAAGATGGCCTAGTCTGCCATCACTGGAAAGAGAGGCCCATTGGACACGCAAACTGTATATGCCCCAGTAGAGGGGAATGCCAGGGCCAAAAAAAAATGGGAATGGGTGGGCAGAGAAGTGGGTGGGGGGAGGGTATGGGGGACTTTTGGGATAGCATTGGAAATGTAATTGAGGAAAATACGTAATAAAAAATATTAAAAATTTTTAAAAAAGTATCTTACTAACAGAAACCAAGACCACTCGGCATCATCAGAACCCAGTACTCCCACCACAGCAAGTCCTGGATACCCCAGCACACCTGAAAAGCAAGATTCAGATTTAAAATCATATCTCATTATGCTGGTAGAGGATTTTAAGAAGGGCATTAATAACTCACTTAAAGAAATACAGGATCCTCTCTCTGTGTCCTCTAGTTAGTCTGGCTAAGGTTTTATATATTTTGTTAATTTTCTCAAAGAACCAGCTCCTGGTTTGGTTGATTCTTTGGATAGTTCTTTTTGTTTCCACATGGTTGATTTCAGCCCTGAGTTTGATTATTTCCTGCCATCTACTCCTCTTGGGTGCATTTGCTTCTTTTTGTTCTAGTACTTCCAGAACAAAAGTGTGCTGTCAAGCTGCTAATGTATGCTCTCTCCATTCTTCTTTTGGAGGCACTCAGAGCTATGAGTTTTCCTCTCAGGAATGTTTTCATTTTGTCCCATAATTTTGAGTATGCTGTGACTTCATTTTCATTTTGAGTATGCTATGACTTCATTTTCATTAAACTCTAAAAAGTCTTTAGTTTCTTTATTTCTTCTTTGACCAAGTTATCATTGAGTAGAGTGTTATTCAGCTTCTACGTGTATGCGGGCTTTCTATTATTTATGTTGTTATTGAAGATCAGCCTTAGTCCGTGGTGATCTGATAGGATGCATGGGATAATTTCAATATTTTTGTATCTGTTGAGGCCTGTTTTGTGACTGATTATATGGTCAATTTTGGAGACGGTACCATTAGGTGCTGAGAAAAAAAGTATATTCTTTTGTTTTAGGATAAAATGTTCTATAGATATCTGTTAAATCCATTTGTTTCATAACTTATGTTAGTTACACAGTGTCTTTGTTTAGTTTCTATTTCCATGATCTGTCTATTGCTGAGAGTAGGGTATTGAAGTTTCCCACTATTACTGTGTGTGGTGCAATGTGTTCTTTGAGCTTTAGTAAAGTTTCTTTTATGAATGTGGGTGCCCTTGCATTAGAAGCATAGATGTTCAGAATTGAGAGTTCATCTTGGTAGATTTTTCCTTTGATGAGTATGAAGTTTTTTTCCTTAACTTTTTTTGACAACTTTGGGTTGGAAGTCGATTTTATTCGATATTAGAATGGCTACTCCAGCTGTTTCCTTGGAGAATTGTTTTCCAGCCTTTTACTCTGAGGTAGTGTCTATTTCTGTCACTGAGGTAGGTTTTCTGTAAGCAGCAAAATGTTGGGTCCTGTTTACATAGCCAGCCTGTTAGTCTATGTCTTTTTATTGGGGAATTGAGTCCATTGATATTAAGAGATATTAAGAAAAAAAGATTGTTGCTTCCTCTTATTTTTTGTTGTTAGAGGTGGAATTATGGTTTTTGTGGTTATTTTCTTTTTGGTTTGTTAAAAGAAGATTATTTTCTTGCTTTTTCTAGGGTTTAGTTTCCCTTCTTGTGTTCGAGTTTTCCATTTATTGTCCTTTGAAGGGATATATTTGAGGAGAGATATTGTGTAAATTTGTTTTTGTCATGGAATATCTTGGTGTCTCAATCTATGGTAATTGAGAGTTTTGCTGGGTATAGTAGCCTGGTCTGGCATTTGTGTTCTCTTAGGGTCTGTATGATATCAGCCTAGGATCTTCTGGCTTTCACAGTTTCTGGCAAGAAGTCTGTTGTAATTCTAATAGGTCTGCCTTTTTATATGTTACTTGACCTTTTTTCCCTTACTGCTTTTAATATTATTTCTTTGTTTCATGCATTTGGTGTTTTGATTATTATGTGATGGTAGGAATTTCTTTTCTGATCCAATCTATTTGGTGTTCTCTAGGCTTCTTGTATGTGCATGGGCATCTCTTTCATTGGGCGAGATTCTTGTGTTTGTCTTTCACCATCTAGTTATCTCTGGTGTTAGATGTTCTTCCTGTCTCTGGCTGGAGTTTGTTCCTCCTGTGTGTCTGTAAGCCTGTGTCAGCAATCCTGGGAGACCAGCTCTCTCCTGGCCAAACTTGTGTACAGAGGGCTCTGGAACAACCCAATATCTGGGTGCATATGGGGGACTGGAAGAATCCTGTCCCAGCTGCTCCACTGATCTTGGACCCCGTGTGCTCCTGGCCAGCCCCACTCCACAGTGTTATTGGAGAGAAAGTGGCTGTCTCACCTGAGCTCAGAGTGAAAACACTCCTGGTAGAACAGGTCTTTCTTGGGAGGACCCATGCATGGCGGCTGTAGAACAGCCTCAGATTATAGGTGCAGATGGCAGACTGGCTTTTTCAATTTTTGAACATTAAGTTTTCTTTACTGATCTTGCTACATTAATTAGGACTTCAAGAACTTGCATGCAGATTGTCAGAAAGAGGTTGTTTCTTTTTTATTGGAAAAATTCTGGTTCCTCCACATTAAATGTGAAGTTAGCCCCAGTTTCCTTTGCACATAATCTTATCCTGACTAAGGTTCTTCTCTGTTACTAATTTACTGAGGGTGCTTGCAATGAATGTGTATGAGATACTGACGAATTCTGTTCTTTCATCTATATGCATGCCTTTATCATGCATGTCTTAAAATTTTACATTTTTGCTGTGGTGAATGAGTAAAATTCTAGTTCTTCATAGTATCTGTACATTTTGATGTAACATTATATTAAATTTGTATCACTAACACCTTTCATAATTCAGACAAATGAACATTTAGGCAATATTTTCCTTGTGCAGACATCCCACAATATTCTTACTCAAAACAATGGATAATATGGTCTTGTGGCACCCTTGCCATATGTGTGGTCTGCTGATGGCTTGGATTTCATTGTATGGCAAAGAAATTAAATGTGTTGAGGATTTTACATCTATGTATAGAAGATGTTTGTTCTTACTTTGTTCTCTTATGACTTTGTCAGATGAGTTGTTTGGATGACGCTGGTCTTGTAGCTTGGATAAAGTTACATGACTCAATTTTATGACCTGACTACTTGGCTTATCAAGATAAGCTCCACTTTCCCTAGAACATTTAACAAGGCCTGTCCAAGAGGAAGAGAAGCTTCTGTCACCCTCCCATAACCTTCCATCCCTTGCACATGGAAAGATATCTTTTCCAGTTCCTTCATGATTTCATCAGTGTGTGGATGATGGAGCAGCATTTTATAGTCCTATGAACTGGAATCTAGCAAACACAGAATTTCCATGAGTTCTGACAGTTATCGTACTGGGAAATTGATTCCAAGTGGGCCTTGGGATTCCACATGCAACTGTCCAAACCCAGCAAAATGCCTCCCTGAGATCTCATTTATATCATTTCTGGAAACACAATCAATCAGTGCTGGAATCCAAGACCTAAGAATTCAGGGAGGGGAAACTCAATATAAAAGATCCAAAATATTCCTGACTTTCTATTGGTGGATCCACTTAATCCCATGGACATATATGAAAAGAATACCTGAAATATGTAATTGGGTTTCTAAGAGGCATCTGTTATGTCTAAAAAGAGAAATGTGCACTTTATTGTGACCACAGCAGAAGCGGAGTTGGGAAATCTTTGTTTTACTTCCTGAAAAAAGTTCTGCATTAAAAACAGGAAAAATGAGAGACATTCATGTGTAGTATCGTCTCAATATATGTAACCTCTGACTCTTTTTCTCTCATCCACCAACACAGTGGTACAGTTGGAAAAAAGGATTATGACAATTACCACCCAGTCTGACTACTCCATGAAGATTCATAATCTGTCATGATTTTATTCTTGCTTTGAACTTTTAGAAGACTCCCCAAGATTTTACTGTACTATCTCTTCTAATTACTCACATAATACTAAGCTATCTTTTAATAATAATTTTAAACTAATGTGGAGAGCTGTGCCGTGAGCAATCGCCATTATAAGATGGCGCTGGCTTCCACTGCGCCTAACTAGTAAACAAGCCTTATGCGCAATTGCAAGAGTGAACTCACACCTAGTCACTGCCCATCTCAGGCATAGTAATGGGGTGATGGGCGAGCAACGAATCAGGAGCTGTCACGCCACATCAGGTGCTGAAACGTCACGCTGTGGGCTATATAAGCAGCGCCATTTTCCCAGTTCGGGGTCTTCCCTCCTAAGTAAGCAATAAAAGTTTGCCGCAGAAGATTCCGGTTATCCTGAGTGTGTTCTTGCCGGCGGGGACAAAAGCTCTGGATAAACTTACAATTAGCAATGGGAAAACCCAGCCTTGAAATATAGCAACTAGCTTCAAGTCTCCATAAACAAGAGAAAAATATTAGTATCAGCCTGAGTTGCAAAGTGTGTGAGTTTTCTTTTCTACAGCTGTAAAGTCTGAGGTTACAGGCTTGCACAAGCAAGGCGGATGCTCAGCCACTGAGCTTTGTCCCCATCTTTGACTAAGTACAATTTGTTCGGAACTTGTTGATAGATATATAGCCATGAGCAGCCTAGTACCTGAAGATTTCCATTATTTTGTTTTGTTTTGTATTGTAATGTTTTTGGGATTTTTGTTGTTGTCATTTTTTCAGGTGAAGGGGTTTCACAGAGGTCTAGACACAAGTAATTTCATCAAAGGTAAATGTACCTGATTTATCTCAAGATAACATCAAAGGTGTCAGTCAAATTTCTGGCCCTAACTGATATGTGTTCTAGCTGTAAAACTACACATATTGTTCCCATGGTTTCCTTTATGAAAATTGTGTGTAATGAAAAGAGGTAATGGTCATATAAGAAGTAAGTGTTGTCATAAATACTCAGAATAGCAGCAATCAAGGAGAGGGCCAACGGCAGTTTCTGACCTAACAGCAATGACTAATTTTAGTACTAAAGCAATACCTTTCAAATTAGTCTTATCTTTGATGTTTGGCAAGTGTTTTGCTCATAAACATGTTTTTCTTCTAAGGTGCTATTGATCAGTTTTATTCATTTGGTATTAGTAACTAATTTGTTAGGTTCCCCATGTGTTTTCTCTTCTTTTTTGGAACAATGTGCTAGGAATTGGTGATTTGGGATCAGGAATGAGAAAACATAACTTATGGTTAACATGAAATTGTATTTCTTAATTTCTTCTGCTTGTCTCTGAAGGCTAATAACATACTCTGAGTTGGGCTTCCTTCCCTTTGAAGCAAAATGACTTATTTAGAAAAAAAAGCACACAGTTTTCTGTGAACACATTGATAAGATTGTTTTTGAAATTAATCACTTTCTTCAAATATTGGTGGCCATAATCTTTGTCATTTTAAAGGCAATGAGTCTCCTTTGTACTTTTTATTTTAAATACTTTTATTATAGGATTTGGTCAAATACCTTATATTTTCTGTCCTAAAGATCTCAGAACCATTTGGCTCCAAATGTCCAGATAATATGGAGATGTGAGAAATTTTTGAAATTTTTTTGTGTGATTTAAAATTTATTTATACAACTAGATGGAAATATACTGATATCAGTTTTGAAACTAAACAAATATTTTATCCTGCAAAAGCATTTTTATTAGGTATTTATTTCATTTTACATTTCCAATGCTATCCCAAAAGTCCCCCACATGCTCCCCCACCCACTCCCATTTCTTGGCTCTGGCATTCCCCTATACTGAGGCAGATAAAGTTTGCACGACCAATGGGCCTCTCTTTCCAGTGATGGCTGACTAAGCCATCTTCTGATACATATGCAGCTAGAGACACGAGCTCTGGGGAGTACTGGGTAGTTCATATTGTTGTTCCACCTATAGGGTTGCAGACCCCTCTAGCTTCTTGGTTACTTTCTCTAGCTCCACCACTGGGGGCCCTGTGGTCCATCCAATAGCTGACTGTGAGCATCCACTTCTGTGTTTGCTAGGCCCCGGCATAGTCTCACAAGAGACAGCTATATCTGGGTCCTTTCAGCAATGTATTAAATTGTATTTAAAATTTTTATTGAATTAAATTTTATTTAAAATTTTTATTGTATTAAATGTAGCCAGCTCACCAAGAACCTCTATTCCCCACTTTGTAATGCTTTTATGCAAATAAATAAGTATTTAAATCTCCTTATCTGATAAAACATTTGTTTATGCAAAGACCTAACTGCATTTCTAGACCTCAGGTCCCTTCCCCTTTCCTTTATTTCTGGACAATGATTGTGACAGCATGCATAAGTCTAGTGCAAGCTCAAGCATTACTAAATCTCAGCATAAGGAGAGTGGAAAGGAATGAAGTCCACTTTTATTTGGGGAGTTACTGGCAATTGGTACCTACAGGGAGAGGGAAGACTACTTTTTCTTAGGCATGTAACCCTGAGTGGTTATCCAATACCAAACATCCATTCATGAAATCACATATATGCTAGCAATATTACATGGACTATGACGGTTTTACACATATAGGTACATTATACATGTATAAATGACTATCATATATATGTATGTATATATATGTGATATATATATATGATGTGTATGTATGCATATACAACAACAACTAAAGAAGAAATAGAGGGTACAAGTTTGAGAGAAAGCAAGGAAGGGTGCATGGGAAGGGTTGAAGGAAGAAAAGGGCAAAATACTATAACTAAATTTTAATTTCAAAAACTTAAGAAGAGAATCTAGCCACACTTCTATGAATATATGAGCAGCAGGAATTTGACTTGATGACTGAAAACCAGAAGTCGGTTGAAGAGTAAAGAGCCTGGTGTATTTGCATGGATCATCGAGAGGGATGAATATGATCAAAACACACAATTTAAAATCCTCAAAAATAAAAAGAATTTAAAAATGATTCATATATTTTCAACAACTTTGCATCAGGGAAGAAACAAAAGTGACAATCAATTTGGAGGCCAGTAAGATGGGAGCCAAAGGAGATGGAGAAGTGGGTCACAGAGATTAATGAAATGTATGCACCAAAGAGTAACAATGAAACTTGCAAACATAGAAAATGTAAAGAAAAGTATAGAAAATATAAAACAAAGTGTCTGAAGTTTGTTGAGACAAACTTGAGAACACAGCAAATTGAATCATGGGATAAATCACAGGTGAAGTGAGACTCAATGGTAGAAAACCTGCTTAGAAAGATAGAATATTCCAGGGCATGATGGCATATACCTATAATTTCTGCAGGCCAGAGTTTGAGTAGCGTACATTTTTGTAATTTTGAGGCTACTCTGCTCTATATAGCAAGCCCTTGGGCAGATTGTCTCAAAAACTAAAACAAGGCAATGTGGTGGTGGTGCATTTCTTTAGTGGCAGTATGCAGGGAGCAGAGGCAGGTGGGTCTCTCAGTTCAAGGTCTATCAGCCTGGTCTACAGAGCAAGGGCTATAGAGAGAAACTGTTTAAAAAGGTAAACAAGCAACAAATGAAAACAAAACAAACAAACAACAATACAAAACCCTTAAGAATACTAAAAACCGTGTTTCATCTCTAGAATAAAACAAGGTGATAGCAAATATCTTTTCAAGAACTAGTTCTTTGATAATTTTAAACATATTCATCAGACTCCTAAATCATCTGTGAAATGGATTTTTTTCCATTCATAGGATTTCTTCTTTTTTCCTGCCTAGGTCACTTACGGCCTGCAGATTTCACAAATATAGCAGGCCATCTATAAACTCTCAGAGCAGAGATGAGTGCTCAGGGGGTACTTGCATTGTACAACATCTTGAAGCCCTCATGCCATTCCAAGTTATAGCTTGGCCAGGAATCCAATGGTAGTCCATGATACTATGACTCTATAAACAATTTGATAAATGAAGTGTTCACAGAGGGCTCCAAATGAGGTACCTCAGAGATGAGATGTCACTGCTCAAGATGGTATGAGCAAAGAGGTAAAGAGAAACTAGCCCTGATTCTAGCAGGGAGTATTCTGCCCCAAGGATCAGAAACATGGAAGAGGTAAGAATAACTATGCAGATTGATCATAGGGAGTTGGTGATGTGTGAAGTTGTTAAGAAAAAGAGTTCCTATAGTGCTGTACTGCTGTATTGGCTAGAGCCATAAAGGAGACTTCAAAAGGAGCCTCTGAGAGCGAAGGATGCATAACGTAGCCACCCAAATATGGAAATACACTGGTAATGAACTCACCAGGTCTATTGTCATTTTCTCTGGGACACCAGTCTGACAAGGACTGGTTGGGTGGAGCTGAATAGGGTTAAGAGAGAAGACCATCTTTGTAGAAATGACTACAGATTGATTCTAGAGGCTGCCCAAGCTACAGAATTAGGGAAATGAGAGTCGGGCCACTGAGAAGGGCAGTTCCTCTTCCTGTTGAAAATCCTGGAGTGCAATCATTTGATGGGAGAGCATCCAGTCTCCAAAGACCATAATCTGTGTTCCAGTTCATCTTGACAGGCATAGTGGCCTTCTCCATATACACAGTTGAGATGTCATGGCTTCCACCTTCACAATCCTGCTCTGCTTGGGTAAGAAATGAGGAATGGGAGGAAATACTATAATCCAGGATGGGTCCTATCACCCAGCTCAAGACATTTCCAACAGAAAATTCCACTGGCACAGAAGGTTTTCTGGAGGAAAGATTGCTCAGAACTTGAGAGAAATTCTGAAAAGAGACCTTTCTTCCAGGAGTGAGTATGAGATCCAGGACCCCTATGCTGGCTGGTAAGTGTGTCCTCAACTGCCCAGGACATCCCTCTTCACTATTAGCAGTAAGAGTGGAGAGCCACAGGTATGGGCTAATCTCGGCCATATTGGGAGTATAAGGGCCAGGATCAGGCGGATAATGCCCCAGCAAACCCATTTGCTGATTCTTTGTAGGAGCCTTACCAAAGCCCACCATCAAAGCTGATCCAGACACTCTGGTCTCTAGGGGAACACACATGTCCATCTCATGTAAGGGGATTTCAGATGCATGGAAGTACCTTCTTTATATTCAGAAATTTGAACATACCCACCCCAAGCACACACAAACCTCAACAAACCGTGGGAGAAAAGCTGTGTTCCACATAGGCTCGGTTGGAAAGCATGATGGAGGCCAATATTTCTGTTTCTATGAGACCACTGCTGGCTGGTCAGTGCGCAGTGACAAACTGGAGCTGATAGTGACAGGTAAGAGGATACCAAGAGGTATAACCCCAATTTCTAACTTCAGGTGGAGGTGTCTACTCACTGGATGTTCCTTTCTTGTGGTTCAGCCTTGTTTGACAAGTTGATCTTTGGTGAGCATGCTTAAAATTCTGTCCATTTCTCTCTCTCCAAGGATTCTTTGACAATAAACCCAGCCTAACAGCCTTGCCCAGACCTATGGTGACCTCGGGAGAAAGTGTGACCCTCAAGTGTTTCTCACAAGAGGAATATGACAGATTCATTGTGATCAAGGAAGGAGAACAAAAGTACTCCATGATCATGTAGTCACAGAAGACATATTTTGGGCAGTTTCAGACTCTGTTTTCTGTGGGTACTGTGACGCTGAACAGTAGTGGAACATTCAAATGTTATGGGTACTACAAGGCAAACCCACAAGTTTGGTCAGAACCCAGTGACCACCTGGAAATATACGTCTCAGGTGAGGCAGCTCCACCACTGACCCAATCATATTTGAAATCCTAAGCTACTTTCCTTGAACCCTACTGAGAGGTAGTTGAGTTGTTTCAAGACCCAGAGTCAGACAGAGTCCCAGAGTATGAGAGGCAGTATCACAGGCAAGACAAATTGGGAGGGAGAAAATGCTTGGCAGGACTTGGCTCTGTGATCACATGCCTATGTTTCTTCCTGGCTGTCTAGTAAGCCCACCCTGCTGACTTAGCAAACCATTTAAAGACATTCATCACTCACTGTACTGATTCTAACTATGATAGACTTGTCCTGTCCAAGGAAGGGAGAACTTACCTTTCCAGCACCATGGGATACACAGCCAGAATGGGCTTTCCTAGGCTAACTACTCTGAGACCTGTAAATAAGTTCCCATGGGTATCAGTTACAGAAGCAAGGGTATACACAATCTCCTCTCAAAAGTAGTCAGCCCCTAGTGACCCCATAAATATCTGTTCACAGATAAGAAGGAACAAAAGTTAGATGGTCTTGTAAAGGAACCAACTGAGACAGGAAAAGGAGAGAACAATAGGGTCAGGGTTAAAAAACATACAATATGTTCTCACAGACAGCCCCAAACATGGTGCAGTTTCTCATCTACATTTTTGTCTAGAAAAATTCCCCCATAACACCATCTCTTTCAGTGCAACCTGGCTCCACAGTGCCAACAGGAAAGAATATTATCTGATGTTTAGGCCAAGGAACCCAGTGGAGACCTTTATTCTGTAAAAGGAACAGTCCATCTACCCCTGTACCCAAGTTCAAAGTTTCAAGTTCAGCATTTCCAGTCAGAATTCTCCATGGGTGATATGACCTCAGCACTCAAGAGTACCTAGAGATTCTACTTCATAAGTGTTGTTCACAATTCTAGCTCACAAGAATTGTTGCCCTACCCATTGTCACTACAGACTACCCTTGTGGAACTGCTGGATTCATGTGACGTAACTCAGAATTCTATGAGCTGAAAAGGTCATTCACTATCCTGCATTGAAAGGACTCTTTGTTGGGACCAGAATAAGACTTCAGGGGATTTCAGTCAGTGAGGGTGGAGGTCAACAGAACAGTTCATTAAGGAATACCCACAACCTTTCCCCACTCTACAGTGAAATCCAAAAAATCTAAGGTACCCAGAAGGAATTACTAACAGCCATGGGGAGTGAGTAAAAATAGTGCCAGTCTCTGTTCAGATCTTTTGTTGAAAGATACCACTACACAACATTACACATAACACACTCCCACACCTTGATCATACAGTATTCACATTAAGTGTGGTAAGAAAAATGAGGAACAATCCTTCCTATATGGCATGGACAGAGAAAAGTTTCTAGGTATGCTAGGAGAAAGAACTCATGAACAATTTTGATAATAAGAAAAATGAGCTTACCCATAACAGAGATCATTTCTCACTTCTAAAAATCTAGGAGATAAATCTCCCTTCCTTATATATAGCTGGTTCCTGGAAATTCAGAACAAGTCGGGGAGCTACTCACATCATGTTGGGTCTCTGAAAGGGGAACACTGGGGAAGGAATACACATTTGGGAGACCATCCAAGAGTATGGGTTTGAGTCTGCACAGATCATGCTGAGCACACAAGAGAAGCCATACTTAGGGCACTCATAAGGATAAAAGGATATGAGTCATGCATTTTCTTATGCAGTGCCTTGGGATTGCTCCCTGCAATGCCTTCATCAACCTGTTCAGTCTGAATGTTCTCCTTTCACTGTGTGTCATTACTGTTTGTTTGAAATTCTTCAGAAAATACTTCTTGTAAATGTTTTAAGATTCATGGATTTTTTTTGTTTTGGTTTGGTTTTTGGTTTTTGGGTTTTTTTCGAGACAGGGTTTCTATGTATAGCCCTGGCTGTCCTGGAACTTACTTTGTAGACCAGACTGGCCTCGAATTCAGAAATCTGCCTGCCTCTGCCTCCCAAGTGCTGGGATAAAAGGCATGTGCCACCACCGCCTGGCAGATTTTTATCTTAAGACCTTAAAAGTGTCTAAATCTATTACAAACTTTAGAACATCATTTTATATCTAATTTCACATTTTATTTAGTGTTTTTTGCACCTGAATATTCTTAGATTTACTCAGAGACCTAACCTGCCTGAGACTGAAGAGCCTATCTGGGGTTCATCTCTTCTCAGGACCTATTAATGGCCTGTAGCTATTTATCTAGTGGTTGAGCCTTGTGAGATTTCCCCCATCTATACTAGTACATTAATTCATATTGTTATTTTACAGGTTTTCTTTCAATGCCCATAATGTTAAGGTTTTATGAATGCAGCTTCCTACCATATATAGAAAACACTATCTCATAACAGATCATCTGATGCCTTGGCTCTTGCAATGTTTCCACCATTTAACTAATAATTTTTTCTTTCTTTCTTTTGTTAAGATATTTTCTTTATTTACATTTCAAATGCTACCCTAAAGCTCCCTATACCCTATACCCCCCCCAGCCCTGCTCCCCTACCCACCCACTCCCACTTCTTGGCCCTGGCATTCCCCTGTACTGGGGAATATAGAGTTTGCAAGACCTAGGGGCCTCTCTTCCCAATGATGGCCGACTAGGCCATCTTCTGCTACATATGCAGCTCTGGAGGTACTGGTTAGTTCATATTGTTGTTCCTCCTATAGGGTTGCAGACCCCTTCAGTTCCTTGGTTACTTTCTCTAGATCCTCTATTGGGGGCCCTGTGTTCCATCCTATAGACTGTGAGCATCAACTTCTGTATTTGCCAGGCTCTGGCATAGCCTCACACGAGACAGCTATATCAGGGTCCTTTCAGCAAAATCTTGCTGGCATATGCAATAGTGTCTGGATTTGGTGGCTGGTTATGGGATAGATCCCCAGGTGGGGTAGTTTTAACCAGTATTTTTTAAGCCTTATATTAAAGCATTGGGCTGTATATATGTCAACTGGAGTTGGACAAACCATGTTCTCTGCATTTTTGGCCAATTGTGGCTTTCTGTAATAGTCTTCGTGTTCTGCAAATGTAAGCTTCAGATACATATAGTAAGAACTGCACTTATTTGTAGATATAAGGGTAGGTATTCAGGATGCAGCTAGGAATTACATTGACTTAAAAAATGGTTTTTCTCTAGGTCCTTGACCTAATCAAGCACAGGTAGTTAGATTTACAGTACCAGGTATGAATTCGCTCATTATTTAGTAACACTAAAGTTCTATATTTCTATTGTTGGTTACAGATAATATTTAAGTGGCACATTTCACCTTTGTGTACATCTTACCATGATGGTCTCTCTTATAATTAAATCCCACTCAATTTTAAAGTTCATAAAACATTTTCCTAGATATTTTAAATGCGTTTATTAACCCACATAAAGTTCTTAAGGTTTTTAGGTTTTTCATTGTTTTATGTATATAGGTATTCTCTCTCTCTCTCTCTCTCTCTCTCTCTCTCTCTCTCTCTCTCTCTCTCTCTGCGTGTGTGTGTGTGTGTGTGTGTGTGTGTGTATGCATCACATGCATGCCTCCTCCCTCTGGAAAATAGACAGGAATTGCAAGTACAGATGCTTGTGAGCTGCTATATGGAGTGCAGCAAATTGAACCCAAGACCTATGAAAGAGCAGCCAGTGCTTTTCAACACTGAGTCCTCTCTCCAGAGCAAAATTTTGGTATTTTAGACAAAATATGTACATATCTGTATATATCTCATAGTAGTTAGAATTATTAAATATTTCAATATTTTTTCATAATGTAAATGAGTGCTTTTCATTTTCTAAGGAAATATAGAGATAAGTTGGTTTGCATATATAAACTTCATTTCACACATACATCATGGTCTTTCCTTCCATTTGCTTCTCAATAATATTTTGATTTATGGATAAAAGTCACCTGAGGTTTTGACCTTAGCCATTCTGATTGGTGTAAGGTAGAATCTCAGGGTCGTTTTGATTTGCATTTCTCTGATCACTAAGGACTTTGAACATTTCTTTAGGTGCTTCTCAGCCATTTGAGATTCTTCAGTTGTGAATTTTCAGTTTAGTTCTATACTCCATCTTTTGATTGGGTTGTTAGGCTTTTTGGTGATTAACTTCTTGAGTTCTTTATATATTTTGGATATTAGCACTCTATCAGATATGGTGTTAATGAAGATTTTTTTCCCCAATCTGTAAGTTGCTGATTTGTCTTAGTGAATATGTCTTTTGCCTTACAGAAGCTTTCCAGTTTCATGAGGTCCCATTTATCAATTCTAGATCTTAGAGCATGAGCCATTTGAGCTCTGTTTAGAAAATTTCCCCCTGTGCCAATGAGTTCAAGGCTCTTTCCTACTTTCTCTTCTATTAGATTCAGTGTATCTGGTTTTATGTTGAGGTCCTTGATCCACTTGGACTTGAGCTTTGCACAAGGTGACAAATATGGGTCTATTTTCATTGTTCTACATACAGACAGCTAGACAGACCAGCACCATGTATTGAAGATACTTTCTTTTTTTCCATTGTATATTTTTGGAGTCTTTGTCAAAGATCAAGTGACAGTAAGTGTGTGGTTTTATTTCTGGGTCTTCAAATCTATTCCATTGATCAATTTGTCTATCTCTGTACCAATACCATGCAGTTTTTATCACTATTGCTCTGTAGTACAGCTTGAGGTCAGGGATGGTGATTCCCTCAGCTGTTCTTTTATTGTTAAGAACTGGTTTCGCTATTCTCAGTTTTTTGCCTTTGCAGATGAATTTGAGAATTGCTCTTTTCATGTCTTTGGAGAATTGTGTTGGTATTTTGATGGGGATTGCATTGCATCTTTAGATTGCCTTTGGTAAGATGGCCATTTTACTATGTTAATTCTGCCAATCCATGAGCATGGGAGGTCTCTCCATTTTCTGAGAACTTCAATTTCTTTCTTGAGAGACTTGAAGTTATTGTCATACAGGTCTTTCACTTGTTTGGTCAGAGTTACACCATTTTATATTATTTGTGACTACTGTGAAGGTAATTGTTTCCCTAACTTCTTTCTCAACTTGTTTAACTTTTGTATAAAGGAAGGCTACTGATTTATTTGAGTTAATTTTATATCCGGCCAAGTTGCTGAAGATGTTTATCAGCTGGAGAAGTTCTCTGGTAGAATTTTTGG
This sequence comes from Mus musculus, assembly GCF_000001635.26. Classification (NCBI taxonomy): domain Eukaryota; kingdom Metazoa; phylum Chordata; class Mammalia; order Rodentia; family Muridae; genus Mus; species Mus musculus. The sequence goes on along the minus strand of NC_000073.6, from coordinate 3,951,163 downwards.
GGTCACTTATGTATACTATCATATAATCTGCAAATAGTGATACCTTTATTTTTTTCTTTACCAATTTATATCCCCTTGATCTCTTTTTGTTGTCTTATTGTTCTAGCTAACACTTTGAGTACTATATTGAATAGATATGGGGAGAGTGGCATCCTTGTCTTGTCCCTAATTTCAGTGGGATTGCTTCAAGTATGTCTCCATTTAATTTGATATTGGCTGATGGTTTGCAGTAAATTGCTTTTACTGTGTTTAGGTAAGAGCCTTGAGTTTCTGATGTCTCCAATACTCTTAACATGAAGGGGTGTTGCATTTTGTTAAATCCTTTTTCTGCATCTAAGGAGATGATCGTGTGAGGTTTTTTACTTTGAGTTTGTTTATGGTGGATTACATTAATGGATTTTTGTACATTAAACCAACCTTGCATCCCTGGGATGAAGCCTACTTGATCGTGGTGAATGATGGTTTTGATATGTTTTCTGATTCAATTTGCAAGAATTTTATTGAGTATTTTTGCATTGATATTCATGAGCGAGATTGATCTGAAGCACTCTTTTTTGGTTGGATCCTTGTGTGGTTTCGGTATCAGAGTAATTGTGGCTTCATAGAAAGAGTTATGTAGTGTTCCTTCATTTTTTATTTTATGGAATAGTTCGAGGAAAATTAGCATCAGGTCTTCTTTGAAGGTCTGGTAGAATTCTGCACTAAATCCATCTGGCCCTGGGCTTTTTTTGGTTGGGAGGTTTTTGATGACTTCTTCTATTTCCTTGTTTGATATGGGCCTGTTTAGATAGTTTACTTGCTCTTGATTTAACTTTGGTATGTGGCATTTGTCTAGAAAACCATCTATTTCATCTAGATTTTCCAGTTTTGTTAAGTATAGGGTTTTATATATTACGATCTGATGGGTTTTTTTTTAATTTCCTCAGTTTCTGTTGTTATGTCTCCCTTTTCATTTGATTTCATTAATTTGGACACTGCTTCTTGGCCCTTTAGTTAGTTTGGCTAGGAGTTTTTCTATCTTGTTGATTCTCTCAAAGAACCAGTTTTTGTTTAAAAGTCATGTCAATAACAACTTGATTGAAATTGTACTCAAAGTGTTTTCATTAGCATATATCCATTTATTAGTTTATGAAGACATTTCCAAATGACAGCATCATTCAAAAATGTTAGCATTGTAAATCTTCAGCCCTCCTCTTTTGCCTACCTTTTTCTTTGACAATGAATTTCCCAGTCTCACTTTTATGTTTTATCACAGACACACAGTCTGGTGTGTGTGTGTGTGTGTGTGTGTGTGTGTGTGTGTGAGAGAGAGAGAGAGAGAGACAGAGAGAGACAGAGAGAGACAGAGACAGAGACAGAGACAGAGAGAGACAGAGACAGAGAGAGACAGAGACAGAGACAGAGAGATAGAGCCTGAAAATAAGAAATAACATATATCTAATAATTATGAATTTGATTGGTTTGACTTACTACAATAATTTCCAAGTATATCAATTTCTACACAGATATTTGTTTTTCTTGAACACCAATTATTCTTGCTAGAAATATATATGGCATATATTATATTTAACATTATACAAATATATATGTGTTTCTATACCATATATAATGTATCAAGCCATTACTATTACCCTACTAGTATTTTTGGAGGTTGATTTTTTTTTTTTTGCTCTATTGATTCATACCTTACAGCATGAATGCGTAGATAGTGCATGGGCATTTGTGAATCTCAGTGGGTCTCATTGAATGCATTTCTAACTGTATGATGATTAGTTAGTGGGCTATTAAATATAGCTATGCCACCTAGAGGACTAGCTGTGGTATGCGCAGAGGAAAAGGCTCCAAATTGTCGGCCCTCTGTACTCCAAACTTTTAACAGCTAAAAACCTGGGATCTTAACAGAAAATACATTTCATGGGATTTTGTTGTGATGTGATTCTTTGTGGTAGATTAAGCAGAGTGCTCAGGAGGTTTCCTTTATTCTGAACTGTGAATGGTGCTTTTTATCACTAATCCTGATCCCTTTGTATTCAGATAAATTGTTGCTATAAAGTACTTAGTCATATGTTTTTAGCATAAAGAATACAGTAACACTGAGAATTTTAATAAGAATATTAGAGGTATACTTATTCTGTTATAGCAGGAGAATGATTAATCACAGACTTCATGAGTTTATATAATGAGAATCTTAGACATTTAAGTACTTCACACATATTTCTCTTTTTCTGTTCTCAGGATCACCTGGAACCATCAGTCCATCACAGAACATGTCTACAACCAAGACAGGTAACTTAGGAGACTTCAAAGTCATAGTACTGGATGCAGAAAGTCCACATCTTGTCCAGGGAAGGCAGACTCCCTGGATGGATATTATGCAAAAAATTTGATCTCCTTTAATATTTATAACTTCTTTGTCCTGAACTATAGCCTCAGAGATCCAGGATCACACAGTAGAAAATCTCATCAGAGATGGGGATGGCTGGTTTTGTCTTCATACTCCTTGGAATTTTGCTGTTTGAAGCTTGGTGCAACCAGAGACAGACCCACCATGCACCTGGGAGGTAGTCGGAAGAGAAAAAGTACGTTTTCTAGGTTCCAGAGTCTGAGCAATAAACACAATAATCTCAAACTTTTGTGTAAAACAAAACCACAGTCCTTACATTGAGAAACTGTTCTGACAAGGTCTGGGGAACAAATGAGAAAGACGTGGGTGTTCTGATGAGATCCTTCCTCACTATATGAGTTCCTGTTCTTCCATCTATGGGCATTTGCTGACTGATCCAGCTGTGTTCTGTATAAACAATATGAGGAAAGTCCTCACATCTGTGCATCCTCTGCTTCCCATCCTTCTCTTGTGACATTCTCCATTATTATAAATTTCCATATTCACTATGACAGTAGCCTCTTTATTTTGGACTACAAATAAAGAATCTGCTTCGATAAAAATAAATGACTAAAGTCAGAGTCCAGAATGAAAATGAATTCATGCCTTTAATAATACAAATTTCACTGCATGCTCTGCCATTCCTTCAGTCTCAAGAGTCAACGATGCCTATTTTCACCCTCAGTTAACCTCGTTCTCTGTCATCATGGGAAGTGTTCCTAGGCTTGTCATAATTTTGTCAGAGTCTAGCAGGCCTACAGAGGTAGGAGGCATTTTCCCATCCTGACGTGTCATATTTAAAGTTAGTATTCAGCCTAACAGTCACATGAGAGGTCAATGAAAGACAGTTCAGTGAACGTGGTTCTTACATGCTACCATCCACCAAAGGGGCTCCAGAGTCCTCAACAACTAACTTCTGACGAACATTAGGTCCCAGAATGCCATGCAACATGTAAATGGTGGTAGATGGTGAGGAAAATTAGCAGAATTCATTGTTCTTGCATCAGAAAATAAACAGTGTCACCCTGACTTTACCCATTGCCAATATTTTCCTATACTTCAGACACAACTGCCTGAAGCTGTAAGAGACATGATGAGTAACGCCAGTGTAAAACAAGAAAGGAAGAGCAGGATGGAGCCAGCTAAATTATTCAGGATTCTGAGAGTCCCATGTCCACACACTATAACTGGAACATGCCGGGATTGAGTAGTGATAGTGGTTCTGCCATAAGTTCCAGCCTTTAGAGCCCTGTCTTGTTCTCTGTGATAAAGGGTAAACAGCACCATTTCTGAAGTCAGCTCTGCCATAAAAATATCTGATCTACAAGTAAACATGATCAAGGCAATTTCTCAATAGAGTCCATCTTCCAAAGTTACCCTAGCTTGTGTCTAGTTGAAAAAAAAAATCTAAGCGACACACTCTTCTTAACCTTGGAAATTATAAACTAGACTGCATGCTCCTGGGCTGAGTACCACACTAGTCCAGAAAGAAATGTTGTTACCATATTTTTTCATTTTTCTGGTAGCTTATATGGAATAAAATGAATTTCTCCCTCTAAGCATTGGTATCTGAGACACTAGATAGAACATAAAAATTCAGATTGACAATGTGGCCAGGAGAGAGGTCAAAGCTCACAACACACATTGTATAAAGGTGAGATGGGGCCACAATACTCTGGAAGAATTTCCCTTCTTAGAAAAGCTGCTGCAATATGAACTAATCAGTACCCCCAGAGCTCGTGTCTCTAGCTGCATATGTAGCAGAAGATGGCCTAGTCGGCCATCATTGGGAAGAGAGGCCCATTGGTCTTGCAAACTTTATATGCCTCAGTAAAGGGGAACGCCAGGGCCAAGAAGTGGGAGTGGGTGGGTAGGGGAGCAGGGCGTGGGGAGGGTACAGGGAACTTTCGGGATAGCCTTTGAAATGTAAATAAAGAAAATATCTAATTAAAAGAAAAAGGAAAAGAAAGAAGAAAGAAAAACTGCTGTTACTCATCAGTGTCTAAGTCCTCCTAAGTCCTACACCTGCTTTTCTCAGGTCATCACCTGACCTTTTCTCAATGCAGTTTCAATTTAGGATTCACTTTATTTCCAATTTTGTAGTGACTTAACTTCCCCATGTCATTCTTTCTAATTTTGTAAGTGTTTGCTTTCCTTAGTCTATAGAGTGAACCACTTTGTAGAACCAGTAACTAACTCTTTAGCCTGGCATCAAATGTGACTTGGGTTCAAGAGACAACCATAACTATCTGGTTAATGGAAGGAATAATTCTTTCCCTGAAAATGGTCTGGAAGAAAGGACTTGGCACCATATGAACTACAGTCAAGTGTTCGGTCTGTCTGTGCTGTTTTGCAAGCTCCCTATATTACTGGCCTTTATTTTCCCCAGACAAAAATTTTAACGCTAGAAAGATAACCAATTATGCAATAAACTGAGTATTGTGCAAATATTCAGCCTGAAGGAAGGACACCCAGGAGGAAGGTCGAGAGACTAGAAACAACTCTCACTCATACTCATAGAGAAGTGACTGGCTTATGAAGAGAGTTTTATCTCCAACTATTTCTGATCATAGAGAAATGAGACAGATGAAGCACGAGTTGCAGTGAGACTTTGTTGCTATCTGTGGTGTCAGTAAAGAACTGGTGTTTATTCCACTAGCCAGAGTAAATAACAGCCTGTGTCTTATCGCAAACTCTGCCCCTTTTGGATTCACCCTTACTGAGTCCCTCCCTTCATCTTCTTACCCTAGTCTCTGAGAGAGTAGAGTTCCATGGGTATCCTCTCAACTCTGGCATATCAAGACTCTGCAGCATTATGTACATCCTCTCCCACTGAGGCCAGACAAAGCAGCCCAAGGCTACAAATGTGCCAGGGTAAGGATGTTGGTCTACTCTGTGTAAGCTCTTTGGTTGGTGGCTCAGTTTCTCAGAGATTCCAAGGTCCGGGTTAGTTGGCACTGTTGGTCTCCTTGTTTGGTTCTTATCTCCTTTAGGGTCTTTAATCATTTCCCCATCCCTTCCATCCCCAACCTTTCCGTAAGGGTTCACAACCTCTGTCCAATGTTTGGTGTGGGTATTTGCATCTGTTTCAGTCAGATGCTGGGTAGAGTAGAGGACAATTATGCTAGTCACCTATAAGCATTACAGAATATCATCAATAGTGTCAGAGATAGATGCTTGCCCTTGGGATGGGTCTCAAGTTGAGCTGGTTATTGGTTGGCCATTCCTTCAGTCTCTGCTGCATCTTTGTCCCTGCATTTCTTTTAAACAAGATAAATTTTGGGTTGAAAGTTTTGTGGGTGTGTTGGCATTCACATCCCTCCACTTTGGGTCCTGTCTGGCTATAGTAAGTGGCCTCTTCAGGTTCCATGTTCTCATTGTTAGGCATCTCAGTTAAGGCCACCCTCATTGACTCCTGGGATACTTACCCATTTCAGGTCTTTGGGACTTTCTAGAGATTCGAAACCAACCCCCAATCCATGTAGCTGCAGATTTCCATTAATTCGTCTGGCCCTATGGGGCTCTCTCCTGCCTTTCCACACACCATATCCTGCCCTCTATATACCTCCTTCTCCATTGTCCCACTCACGTCCCTTCCTTCCTCTGCTTCCCATGACCATTTTGTTCCCCTTAAGTAATTCATGCATCCTCTATTGGACCTTCCTTCTTGTTTAACTTCTTTGGGTCTATGGGGTATACCATGGGTATCCTGTACTTCTTGGCTAACATGCACTTATCCATGAAGACATACCATACATGATATTTTGGGTCTGGGTTACCTCACTTAGAATGACTTCTTCTAGTTCTATCCATTTGAACAAAAAATTCATGATGTACTTGTTTTTAATAGCTGAAATGTATTACATTGTGTAAATTACCACATTTTCTGTATCCATCCATTTGTTGAGGGATATCTGGATTGTTTACAATTTCTAGCTATTACAAACAAAGCTGCTATGAATATATTGGAGCACATGTCCCTGTGGTATGGTGGAGCATTGTTTGGGTATATGCTCAGGAGCAATATATCTGGGTCTTCAGATACAACTATTTCCAATTTTCTAAGAAATCACCATACTGATTTCCAGTGTGGTTGTACAAGTTTGCAATCCCACCAGCAATGGAGGAGTGTTCCCCTTTCTCTGTGTCCTCACCAGCATGTGCTGTCACTTGAGTTTTTTATCTTAGACATTCTGATTGGTGTAAGGTGGAATCTCAGGTTCATTTGATTTTCATTTCCCTGATTACTAGACACTTTAAATTTTTTTAAGTGCTTCTTGGCCATTGGAAATTCCTCTGTTGAGAGTTTGCTGTTTAGCATTTAACATATTTAATTGGGTTATTTGATTTCATGATGTACTTGTTTTTAATAGCTGAATAGTATTACGTTGTGTAAAGTACCACATTTTCTGTATCCATCCATTTGTTGAGGGATATCTGGGTTGTTTACAATTTCTAGCTATTACAAACAAAGCTGCTATGAATATATTGGAGAAGTCTAACATCTCAAGTTCATAATATATTTTAGATATCAGCCCTCTGTCAGATGTAGGGTTAGAAGAGGTCTTTTCCTAATCGACAGGCAGCTGATTTGTCCTACTGACAGTGTCCTTTGCCTTACAGAAGCTTTTCAGTTTCAAGAGGTCCACTTTATTAGTTGTTGACATTAGAGCCTCACCCACGGGTATTCTGTCCGGGAAATTTTCTCCTGTACAAACACCTTAAAGGCTATTTCCCATTTTATTTTCTATTACATTTAGTGTATCTGGTTTTATGTTGAAATCCTTGCTCCACATGGACATGAGTTTTTTTCAAGGTGATGAATATGGATTTGTTTATATTCCTATCCATGCAGACATCCAGTTAGAACAGCATTACATGTAGAAGACACTTTCCACTTTCCATTGTATGGTTTTGGCTTCTTTGTCAAAAGTGAAGAGTCCATATGTGTTTGTATTCGTTTCTGGGTTTTTTATTAGATATTTTCTTTATTTACATTTCAAATGTTACCTGCTTTTTTCATTTCCCTTCTGAAAATGCCCTATCCTCTCCTGCTCCCCAACCAACCCCACTCCCATTCCTGGTCCTTGAATTCCACTAAACTGGGGCCTAAAACCTGCACAGGACCAAGGGCCTCTCCTCCCATTGATGACCAACGAGGCCATCCTCTGCTACATATATAGCTAGAGACACAAGTTCAACCACGTGATTTCTTTGATTGGCGGTATAGTTCCAAGGAGCCCAGGGGATACTGGTTAGTTTATATTGATGTTCCCTCTATGAGGATTCAGTTCCCTTCAGCTCCCTGGGTATTTCTCTGGCTCCTTCATTGGGGACCTTGTGTTCCGTCCAATCAATGACTGTGAGCATCCAATTCTGTATTTGATAAGCACTGGCAGAGCCTCACAGGAGACAGCTATATCAGACTCCTGTCAACAGGCTCTTGTTGGCATCTCCCTAGTGACTGGGTTTGGTGGTTGTTTATGAGGTGGATCCCCAAGTGGGGCAGTCTCTGGATGGTCATCCCTTCAGGATCTGCTCTGATCTTTGTCTCTGTAACTCCTTCCATGGGTATTTTATTCCCCATTCTAAGAAGGAACAAAGTATCCACACTATGGTCTTTCTTCTTCTTGAGTTTCATGTGTTTTGCAAATTGTATCTTGGGTATGCTAAGTTTCTGGGCTAATATCCACTTATCAGTGAGTGTATATCAAGTGAGTTCTTTTGTGATTGGGTTACCTCACTCAGGATGATATCCTCCAGATACATCCATTTACCTAAGAATTTCAAAAATTCATTGTTTTTAATAGCTGAGTAGTGTAAATGTACCACATTTTCTGTATCCATTCTTCTGTTGAGGAACATCTGGGTTCTTTCCAGCTTCTGGCTATTATAAATTAGGCTACTATGAACATAGTGGAGCATGTGTCCTTATTACAAGTTGGAACATCATCTGGGTATATGCCCAGGAGAGGTATTGCAGGACATACAGGTAGTACTATGTCCAATTTTCTGAGGAACATCAAAAATGAATTCCAGAGTGGTTGTACCAGCTTGCAATCCCACCAACAATGGAGGAGCGTTCCTCTTTCTCCACATCCTCGCCAGCATCTGCTGTCACCTGACTTTTTTATCATAGCCATTCTGACTGGTGTGAGGTGGAATCTCAGGGTTATTTTGATTTGCATTTCCCTGATGATTAAGGATGTTGAACATTTTTTTAGGTGCTTCTCAGCCATTCAGTATTCCTCAGTTGAGAATTCTTTGTTTAGCTCTGTACCCTATTTTTTAATAGGGTTATTTGATTTTCTGGAGTCCATCTTCTTGGGTTATTTGTATATATTGGATATTAGTTCCCTATCTGATTTAGGATAGGTAAAGATCCTTTCCCAATCTGTTGGTGTCCTTTTTGTCTTATTGACAGTGTCTTTTGCCTTACAGAAGCTTTGCAATTTTATGAGGTCCCATTTGTCAGTTCTCGATCTTACAGCACAAGCCATTGCTGTTCTATTCAGAAAATTTTCCCCTGTACCCATGTCTTCAAGGCTTTCTCCCACTTTCTCCTCTATATGTTTCAGTGTCTCTGGTTTTATGTGGAGTTCCTTGATCCACATAGATGTGACCTTTGTACAAGGAGATAAGTATGGATCAATTTGCATTCTTCTACATGATAACCGCCAGTTGTGCCAGCACCATTTGTTGAAAATGCTGTCATGCTGGGCATGGTAGAGCATGCCTTTAATCCTAGCACTTGGGAGGCAGAGGCAGGTGGATTTCTGTGTTTGAGGCCAGCCTGGAAAAAAAAAAGCTGTCTTTTTTCACTGGATGATTTTAGCTCCTTTGTCAAAGATCAAGTGACCATAGGTGTGTGGGTTCATTTCTGGGTCTTCAATTCTATTCCATTGATCTACCTGTCTGTTGATGTACCAGTACCAGTTTTTATCACAATTGCTCTGTAGTAAAGCTTTAGGTCAGGCATGGTGATTCCACCAGAGGTTCTTTTATCCTTGAGAAGACTTTTTGCTATCCTAGGTTTTTTGTTATTCCAGATGAATTTGCAAATTGCCCTTTCTAATTCGTTGAAGAATTGAATTGGAATTTTGATGGGGATTGCATTGAATCTGTAGATTACTTTCGGCAAGATAGCCATTTTTACTATATTGATCCTGCCAATCAATGAGCATGGGAGATCTTTCCATCTTCTGAGATACATATTGGAATAATATGAATGGTAGTGGCTACGTCAAGAATTCCACCCTTGGTTCCCTTCACTAATCTCTGTGAAGTGGGTGAAGAGAGATAGATTTTGAGGCTATGCCTATAGATCAATATACTCTTCCACTTTATATCTTATAATCTTATAATATATATTTAAAAGTTTCCATGTCACTTAGTGTGTGATCCTTACACTAACCCTCAAAGAATGGTCATTAACATCATTGTGGCCTGAAGACAGTAGGAAGATAATTACCTCTTGAGGTTAAGCACTGGTCAATGTTGTTCATGTATCTTATATAGAAAACCACGACTTTCCCTTCCTGAACATTAATACCCATGACATGGAGAAAAGATCTGCAGTGTCTCAAGAGAAACTGTCACCCAGAGACAAGAGGAACCAAGGAAGGATATGCTTTGTGGGGTTTTAGCCACAGAGACAGAAGTAGGAGTTTCTTCTCTTCACAGAAATGAGGAACTCAGAGGAATAAGGAACTTATAGTAACGAAAGTCCAGTTATCGGCCAGAAGATACTTCAGCTCCCCCATTTGAACCACCTATGGCTTGTAGAGCTCTCTTTGATCATGTTCTGGGACTGTCTTCCAGTGGTAGCAATGTTTGATCATCAATCATCTCCAGCCTTAAAGAAGCATCCTAAGATTCTCCATTCTTCCATCTTCATCTGAAGATTAACTTCAAATAGTCCCAAACTGATCTGTGTCTGTCACTGTCCCCTGGCATCAACACAGTTCAGGCTCCATGAACCATCTGTCTATACTATCAAATTACCGAACTTATGCAGCACAACATGCTCCTGTCTATCGTTATTCCATTCCACTCAACTCTCTCAATATTCTAATACTCTACTCTGCTCCCTACCATCTTCCATGCTGAATCCTTCATTCATGACTTTCTTCTCGTAGAATTACATAGAATCCATTCCATGTGTTAATAGTCAATAGAGTCTATCTCTCCCCAAGCTAACAGCACGCAAGTTGCTTCTACAAAACATGCATGCACACACACACGGGGGTGGGGGCAGAGAAAACAGACAGTGACAAAGAAAGTGAGAGGTAGTGCTTCAGTTGCTAAAATACCTGTGACTCTTATATTTGCTTTACAGGTACAATGAGGAACTAGAAAGCACCATTGTAGACTGCATATTTAGTTGGGCAGAGAAGCATTCTTGTCTAGACCCACTAAATTAGTATATATTCATTAGATCAGTTCCACACTAGGGGGCAGCTGAAACTCACATACACAACTAACTACATAGATGGGCACATAGGTTGGGTTCATATTACTACTAGAGATTTACTGATTATTATCAATTTGTTACTTATACCATCGTCCCTACATATCATTTGATTCCCTAGAACAGTAACAAGGTCAAATATTCCTTTGCCTAAAGATTACCCTTTATTTTGAGGTGAAACCACAGATCTTACTTAATGTGTAAGACTAAGATGGTACCAAAATTCTCTGTAAAAGTTTCAATTCTCAGAATTACTCATGCTCCTTGATGAGTAAGCAATCCTAACTGTGTACTGCCCTCTGTTCTGATCTTGACCATACCTGTCTTCAATACAACCTCAATCCAAAATTTACTTGTTTACCATTATGAGAGAGGCTTAACTTTCCTTTCCATATAGCTCCCTGAAGTGCAGAAACCTGAAGTTATTTTAACCATCCTTGGCACCTGTGTAAATATGTGTTTTTCAGTCCCAGGAAGGAACTACTTGGTGAACTACATCAGTCAGTCTCCAGAAAGGAATAAATAGATGTGACAATAGGACCTTGGTTAGTGATGTTTGCATGAGTAATGGAAGGAACGAACAATTCTCGAATTGGCGAGAGCTTTGGAAAAAAGGATTTGGCTCATCATGAAGTGCATTCGGGGCTCAGTGTGTGTCAGCTGCTCTGCAAACTCTGTACAGCATCACCTTCATCTTTGCCAAAGTATCTTTAAGACAAGAAAGATGACTACTTAAGGTAAGGACTCAAAATCTTTGTAAATGGACAGGCTGAAGAAATAATGGATATGCAGGAGGAAGGTCTGAGAAAGTAGAACAAACCCTAACTCATAATCACTTAGAAGTGACTGGTTGAGAAACAGGTCCTTTCTGCAGATATTTCTGGCCTTCAGACAATATAAAGAAATGAGACACTATTCATGAATCATAATGATACCTTGTTACCCTCTATGATGTCAGTGCATGTCTGATAATTGGTCCAGGCCCAAGGCAGTAATGACTGTCACCAGGAGAAAAGGTTTTCCATGCCTCAAGGAACAACCCAAGATCAGAAGAAATGTGAAGCTATTACCAATGCAACATGAGGTGGGGTTAGGACATGAGTAAGAAAGTTTGCTTATGGTTAGTCTTATTGCAGAAGGAGACAAGGTGGTTAATTTAACATTATCTGCAGGTACATTATCAGCACATTTCTTGCATTTTGCCGAGAGACCCTGAAAGTGTACCTTACATCGGGGGTCTTTGAGTCATATCAGATTAGAACAGTTTCGGATTGTGGGACTATATGGAGCTTTCTTGGCCTTCACATGCTTCAGAATAAGCCAGGGTGACTTAACAATGAATTTCTTTTCTATGAACACATTATATGCACTCTGCCCAACAACAGGTTAATTTAGAGTTTTTAGAAAAAGACACTTCACTGACAACTGCTGAGCATGTGTCATAATAAAGACATAAACCTTAGCTCTTGATGCAGCTTTCCTTTGCAGTGTCCAACCTGCATAGATTAATGCCAAGCTATGCACAGGGAATCCAAGAGAGACAGGATCTTTTCCATATTTTCCGTCAATCATTACATATACAGGAGTCCAGAGATTGGCACTGTCCACTCATTGGCCCTATTTTTCCTGTGAGCCATGGTGACTAGATGCCCATCCTGCATGCACCAAGAACAGCTCAGACATCCTGTAACATGATGAAGAAGATATGTGGAATAACATGGAAGAAGACATACATACATAATGGCACTTCTGAGAACAGTTGATAACAGAGATCCTGATCAAGAACCTAATATCAATGTGAACATAAACACCATGCTTTTACCCTGTGTTCTGCATTCTGAACATTCAAGAAGATTGATCTGCTTAAGTATACCTTAGAGATGGTAGATTTGTGTAGCTTAGATTTAGTTTATAATGATTGATTAATTAATTAGTTGTATGAATTATCTCCATGAAAACTCTTGGAAGTGTCTGGTGGTTTGAATAAAAATGGCTCCACAGGTTAATATATTTGAAGCTTGATTATCAGGAAGTGGTACTACTTAAGAGGAGTCAGGAGGTGTGGCTTTGTTGGAGCAAGTGTGTCTCTGAGAGGAGATGATATTTGAGGGTTCAAAAAACCCAATCCAGACCACATGCTTCTCCTCCTGCTACCTCTGGATATGGATATAGAAGTCTCAGCTATCATGTCTGCCTAAGTGCCACCATACTTCTAGTCATAAGGATAAAATGCTAAAACTATGAACCTGTAAGTTAACAACAATTTAATACTTCCCTTTGTAAGTACTGATGTGGTCATGGTGTCTCATCACAGTAACTGAACACTGTTTTGTTGTTACCAACAAAAGTTGGTAACAGAAATGTGACTGGTCTGATCACATGGAATTTGGAGTGTGGGATTTTGAATTAAGATAGCAGTTGAATATTTTAAGTGAGGTTGAATGAGCTATCCTCAGAAGAAAAAAGACAACAGTGGTACCTGGGAATATTAAGGATTGTAGGAGCCCATATAACGAGGTTCAATATAGAAGAATTCTAATAAGTAGCCTAGACAGTGTTCCTGTGATAGTTTGGTCAAGAATGTGGTTTCTTTCTGCCCTTGTCCTAAGAAATCTATTTGATAATAAATTGAAGACTTCTGGATGATTGACATTGGCAGATGATATTTTAAGAGAGCCTAATATTGACTGTGTGAGACGCGGTTATTAGTGTCCTCTACTATGCATATTTATAGTGAAAGGGGGATGTGGAGCAAGGAGAAATATAAAATTTACAGTTTGAGGACAAAAGGAGTACCAGGAGGTGTAATGGAGTTAAGTGTGATGCTAAAGGAGATAAAAAGTTTTAACTAAAAGGTGTATACTTAATGAAATAAAGGGTGTGGTGATTTCTAGGCAAGACCCAACGCACCCAAGATTTCAACTTGTAAAATGGACTTAAAGACAAGTTTAAGCAGTGAAGGAGATTACCCAAACCAGAAAACTGTAAGAATGTATTTGAACAGCATGGCCAAGTCAGGGTAGTTTAGGGTTAGAGTCAAGGTCACCATTCCAAAAGAGGTCAAAGGGAGTTTAATGATGAAATAGTGGAGGAAAACAAGATAAAAAAAACCAGCAGTGAATACTCCAAACTCTGCATCACAATGTCTGAATCAAAGAGCTCTTCAGATCTCCGACTCCTGTTAGCTGCATACAACACATTTCTCTCTCCTGAGATTGATCTACACCCAGACATCAACTTTCCTTGGCCAGTATCCCATGACTCTGGTATCTCCAATACTTAGGGGTTATCAAGGAAGTCCATGCTTCACCTTTACAACTTCAAGCAGTGGCCTTTCTGGGACTCTATGTAGGGACATCACTGACTCATACCTTGCCTCAACAACTTTCATAACCACAAAGCGAGTTTCCACAAACATTTTCTTTATCCCTGACTCAAAAGCCAGAACATGGCTGAAGATGCCACATTTTCTGCTTTGTCTTCATAGCAATAGAACACTGACTAAGAAAGCAAAAGTAGTGTCTGCAACTATGTGAAGTTAGTTACATCATTAAACAAGGAAAAAATGGCCAATTTCACACCAACTTGAGAATCTGAGAGGTTCACAGGGTTGACACCTTACTTCATTGATATGTAGTTCCTCCTCTGGTGTCAGAGCCATTGGAATGTTTGATATCTGCAGCCACATTATCTCCTGTATTTTACAAGTCTATTTACTCCGACTTTGATCATTCACTATCCTTGTCAATTGTACGTGAACTTTCCTCTTCTGTATTACTCTCTGGAGCTTCTCTTTAAATAGAACAACCCTGTAACTTAACTATAACAACATAGTAGTAAATTCTGATGTAAAACCTTTCTTTCTGAGATTCCACTTGACATGAAAAATCAATGCAACAATGAAAACCTGTATATTTCCTGGTGGATCCAAGAGTCAGGACAGCTCACCTTTTTCAGGAAAGAGGCTTAGCCTTATCTCTCCCATTATGGAGACATGCATGTGAATGTAGAGATTTGCCTTCAGCTCCAATAAACAGAACCACCCTGTCTATTGTCTGTCTATTACAATAGATGGACAGCCCCAAAATATAAGATAGGAATTAGTTCTAGGGATGGCGGGCACTCTGTCTGCACCCAGGTTGCTTTGATGCATGTTCTTTAACTGTTAAAAATGTATGTAAAAGATTTATTGACATGATCAAGGGTCTTATATAATTGCAAGAAAAAACGGTGTGCTTATTGTTTATCATTAATGTACTAAGGGCATGTGCAAACTTCACCTGGCAGTGGATAGTTAGGGAAGATACCAGGTTTGTTTTCCATTACCACTGTCCCTGAGTGGGATGAACACAGATGAGGCAGACATTAACAGTGTTGCAGAGTCGTGCCGGCTGCTTCTAATAACACCTGCCTTGGCCCCTTTTTCCCCCGTCTGAGTCCTGTGGTGCTGGGGACAGAGTTATCCCAGGGCTGCCTCTCTCTAGCTCACTTTTCCCAGAGGAGCTTCTCTCTTCATACAGGCCAGGCATTTTTCTCTCTGGATTCCAACAGGCAACAGTGAGCTCTTCTTTTATCTTTGTCCCTCCACTTCCTCCTCCCCTGCCTTCTTAACTAAGGAAGCCCCTCCCTTGTGAGGCCACAGTGGCTGGGGAGGATCCTTGCCTGTCTGCCCTCCCTATTCTGCTTTTTAGCCCCTTGGCTTCCCAGACTCTCATGCAGTTGGTTGTAAATTCTTCCAGGAGCTGTTTTTCTGTCTACTTTTCAGGATTTAAAAGAAAAAAAATTCAAAAACTTAAAAAACAAAGTTTAAGAAGCAAATTGCAGAGGGAGGAAGAAGTGACATTTTTTAGTAATTATGCTTTTTTTTAATTTTTAGAATTTATTTGTTTTTACTGAGGGTCAGCCGTTGATACTTCATCAAATAACCATTTCTTTACTGAGTTCAGGTAACCGAGGAAGAGCCATACCCTCGAAACAAACAACAAAATCCCCTTTAACCTAACTTTTTATATGATGTCTCAGCTCCCCATAACTTTGCACACAAGCGTCTGTTCAGTTGGATTGTAACTGCTTTTTGTACTTGGAGAGAGTGTGACTATTGAACCTTGAAACCTTTTACTCCATGAGTCTTGGTAGTTTCTGGTGGGCTTAAGCGGGTGAGAGGGTGAAGGGAAGGTGGGGGTGGGGCCAGCTTCCCTTTATACCCTAAAGTTCCTCCACCACCTCCATTGCTCTTCCAGGTGCCAGACCTCCAACGTTTTACAGTGGTCCTTTTAATTACTCTCACTTCTACTTTACCCGAATGTTCTAATAGGACTTTAGCAAACTGCACTTATTACGAGATGTTTTACCCTGTTTTGTTTTGTTTTGTTTTGTTTTGTTCTGTTTCAATAAATGACATGGCACCTCTTATCAGAAAAAAAAAACAAAAAACAAAAAAACAACAGTGTTGCAGAATCATCATTTATGTAATCACTGCTTGCAGAGAGTCTACTATGAGACCTAGCTAGAGCACTGGGGACACAAGAGCCTGGTGCCTAAGAAAGACAGTTCTCCTTCCTGTGGGACTACTGAAGTACTCAGGACTGCCCTGTCTCCAAAGACCACACCATGTTTTCTGTTCCTCCAGACAGGATTTGTTGTTCTGCCTATGAGGACTGCTACAGCCTCTGGGAGGGGACGTCATGGCATTCACCTTCACAGCACTGCTCTGTTTGGGTGAGATGTGAAGAACAGGGATCCTGTGGGTTAGAAATGACCCTAACCTACAGCTGAGAACTCACTAATCAGGAAACACCAGGGTCTTGGGAGGTTCATCTAAAGGAAATATGAGCTCTATCTTCAGGGACAAACTTTTCATGGGTAACTCTTTTCCAGGTCTAACTGTACCTCAGGAATGTAGTACTAGCAGGTGAATGTCTGTAGATATCTTGTCCCATTCTTTTCATTATACCCTGGATCCATGCCTGAGAAATGAGGATGGAAAACAATGCCTATATGGCGATACTTGGGATGGCTAGAGGGTCATGGGATTGAGAACTGCATTATCAGAAAGGTCCTAGCTGCTTATTTTCTTGAAGGGATCTTCCCTAAGCCTATCACCAGAACATAGCCAGACACCATAGACATCTAGCAGAGTAAAACAATGATCTTGAATGAGGGGACCACAGCAGCCAAAGAGCACTGAATCTATAAACAGAGAGGCCTATATCAAAGGTGCAAACAGAGTCCACTGTAGTTTTGAACAAGGCTGGATTCTCCATCTGAAAAATTGTGCAGCATCATGCAGTGTGATATTACTGTTACAATCAGATTTCTGCTATAGGACCAGAACACAGTAACCCCCTATAGAACTACTGGTAACAAGTGAAAGGAAACACAGTGTCCTCAGAGTCACATTTGACTGTTAAGAAGTTGGACTGCTCTCAGGTTTGCCTTTAACCTCAATACCCTTGAGTATAAGGATATCTGGTTACATGGACCTGATTCCTCCTTCTCTCCTAGAAGCCTATAATGAGTTCAGACTGTTGGCCTAGCCCAGGGAGGATGTTATTGTCCAGTGTTGTCTCAAGCAATAATATAACAGGTTTATTCTAATTAAGGCAGGACCACAGAAGCTCTCATGGACAATGGACTCACAGTATAACTACTCTTCTGGGAAGTTTGAAACCCTGTTCTCTCTGAGCTCTTTGACTCCCAACCAGAGGTGGACAGTCAGATGCTGCAGCAATTATAGGAGCAAACCATGGGTATGGTCAAAACCTAGTAAGCCACTAGAGCTGCTGCTCTCAGGAGAGGCATCCTAGCCTTTCTCTACAATAATGTTAAATGTGCACATAGAGGACTAGGTGTGTGGCATGTTCAAGAAGCCAAGTATCTTTAGCTCATTGATGCAGAGCACAGGAGACAATGAGACACAATATACAGAATCCTAGGCAGACAGTGACAGTAAAATAGCAGGGCATTCGATACAGAAATGTAGACTCAGAAATGGATATGTTGCACTCTGTTACTTTGGATCACCTTAAGTGACATCTCATTTTTAGTTAGACCCACCCCCTTATCTCCTATTTTTTGCAGGGGTACTCCACAAGTCAGGCTCTGTGAACACCTCAGGATTCCCCATGACTTACTGTTGTTAGTGGATCATAGATTCAAAACTGTATGTTTTGCATAAAGAGGAAAGCCCCCAAACCTGGGACACCCAGACCCCAGAGGAGCCTGAGAACAAGGGTGAGTTTTCCAATTCTTCTGTGACATATTACAATGCCAGCTGATGTCATGGCTAATGTCATAGCTCAGCTTTCTGGTCAGACCACAATGTTATCCTGGATAGAGGGAACAGTCAGGGTCTTAAGCCAATGCTCTGTGCTCCATGAGTATTTCCCTCCAAAAAGCCTATCCATGGAAAGTATTGTGGGTTTGTGACCTCATGTAAATGACCGTTTCTTTCTCTCCTAGGAATGTACTACAATAACCTCAGCCTGTCAGCCCTTCTCAGCCCTGTGGTGATTTTTAGGAGGTAATATTACACTTCAGTGTCTCTCAATTGAGGGATATGAAAAGTTTATTCTCACCAAGGAAGATAAAAAGTTTCTCACCACCCTGGACTCATAGTCCATACACTTTATTGGACAGTACCAAGCCTTGTTATCTATATCCATAGATATATGACCTCAGACCACATAGGAACATGCAGATGTTATGGTTACTACAAGATTGCCCACATTTGTCACTACCCAGTGACCCTCTGGAAGTGTACATCTCAGTTGAGTCAGATGCAACACTGAGAAATCTATTTTAGAGGCTCTAAGCTCTTTGCCATAGCTTTGGCCTTTGGGAGGAGTTCCCTGTAAAGAGTGACTATTGGAAAGCATAATTTCTTAGCAAGAACCACACAGCTTATTAAAGGCCTCACATGTGTAAGGGAAGATGGGAGGGGAATATATGTTTGTAAAATCTAGTTTCACAATCCTTAAGCCATCATCTTCCCTCGGGAGCTATCCTTAAACTCTGTCCCATCAAGACACATACTGAGACTTGGAAGCATATTGACCCTGCAGTGTTTCTCTGGCATCAACTATGGCATGTTTGATCTGTACAAAGTGTGTGGGCTAGTGTCAGCCAACATTATAACTAACAAAGATGGCTTCTTTTTGGCAAATTTCATGCTTGGCATTTTTAACTACTTCTCTGGGGTCCAATTCAGAGATTATGGTACATACAGACTCTCTTCTGAGTGGCTATATTATATTGAAATTCTGAATACCCTGGTCATGGATAAGAGTCTGAATAGATTCAACTATGTACTTAGATTCCACATAGGTCCTAACAGAGGATACAGGAGCTGATGGTTGAGAAGGGGAATGGGTGTCATAGACAGGAATTGATGCAAAGAAAGAGCTAATTCACAGAAGGGGTATAAGTTGGATTAAAAAAACATAACCCAGGTTGTGATAGTCAGGTTTTGCGATGTCACAGCACAGAATAATGAAGATAGAGACTCACTTATTCTCTTCTATTTAGGACAGCTCTCTGTTACATCATCCTTCTTAGTACAGCCACATTTTTGACACAGGAGATAGTCCTACTGTATTAACCAAGAAGCATTCTAGGCTCTCCTATAATAACCAGGGACACATGACCATTCACATTTATATAAGATCCAAAACCATAGCTCAGTTTTACCTGACAGAATAAACACACTGCTCCTAGGCCATCTTCCCAATAGACATATTAAGGAATCAATCAGTAGTGACCCAGAAAGAATCTGTACTAGCCACTTGTCCATCCACTATTTTTCTTGTCAACTATGATAGATTACCTTTATCCAAAGATGGAGAAACTGATGTTTCTGTGTTCCAGGCTAGGCTTCCTTTGAAGAAGGAACATGAACAGCTCCCAGTTGGCGAAAGTAAAATACTATGGTATATGTTGCTCTCTATACCACCTGCCCCCCAGTGAGATGCTGAACATTCTATCAGAAAGGAGAATTCCATCAAGTCTAGAAAAGGCCTTCGCACAGTTAACATAGTTGCTACTGGGGTATTCCAGAAGGTGATGACCATGCTAAAGGTTGGCTGGCATTTTATAAGAGAAGAGTTTAAAACAGCAGACTGATAGTGATAGAAAGTAACAGTAACCACAGAGACTAAGGTCCTCAGAAATGAGCAATAATAAGATTTCACCTGAGAACATGTTAAGAAGTTCTTAAGTTATCCTTCTCTCTCATACAACTTTAAAAAGCCTTCTCTGTCATTGCAACCAGGAATACTGGTGTCCTTATGAAAAAATATATATGATCTTGCACAGTAAGTCACAGATTTGGAGGGATACTGTTTCCCTGTCCTGTGGTAGACACAAAATCCTTAACTAAATAAGTGCAAGTAATACATCCTGGCATATGAGATGAATGGAAAAAAAAAAGATCAACAGGTGTATTCTCCATATTCTCCAGAAGTCAAGGTTGGTTTAAAAGTATAAAACATAAACTCACCTCTCTCTTTCTCTCTCTCCCTCCCTCTTTTTCTCTCCCTCTCTCTCCCTTCCTTTCTCTCTCTCCATTCCTCTTTCCCTCCTCCCTCTGTGTATGTGCTTGTGTTTCATCCACAGAAATAAAGAGAAAAATGTTTCCTCAAATAAAGGAAGAAACAATATTTAAATGTAGATGAATAATCAATATCAAAACCCACTTGGAGAAAGACAAAAATTCACTCAATGTCCAAACCAAAAAATCTCTGGATACAGTGAGTGTACTCCATAAGTCAAGGTGTGTTTAAGAATGTAAAACATAAAACTCATCTCTGTGTATGTTTTTCATCTACAGAAATGAAGTATTCCCTCAAATAAAGAAAGAAGAAAAATATGACTAAAAGTCAATAATCAAGATCTGAACCAGTTATCTACTTGGAGGAAAGTTCATTTGGTGCTCAAACCAACAAAACCCTTAATACAGGGTAGCTATACAAGAGTCACACAAATGTAGGGTTGGCACTCAAAATTCAGCCATATTATCCTACTCAAGACTGACTGATTCAGGTCAGAAACTCCCCTACTTCTCACCATAACCTTTCCTGAGTAACAACAGGTGCCATTTTCAGCTGACAAAACTCTAATGAACACATTTCACTTCATGACATACTCTGCAGTGTCCATCTCACCATATGCAGAGTTATCTGAGAGAAAATGGCTATCTCACCTCTGAGCCCAGGAGTGTGATTTTGGTGTGTGAAGGATGACATGAATAAATGAGGTTATGTGGCAAGTTTGAAGAATAAGCATGACCCAATGGTCATGGAGAGTTCCATTTTACCATCAAATATGATGCCTCTGCTATCTCTGTATATCTAATACATCTTCATTAGAGAGGAGTGAGGATGAGCTATGTGTGGCTTTCAGTCATCTGAAACGAATTCATCACATGGAGCTCATCAACCAGAAGGGGACAGCATGTATTCATATTAAAAATGTTTCCCATTGCTTCTAGTCGCCATCTGCATCCGGAGCTTGGGCTGCTCCACAGCCCTCTGTGCACAGGGCCCACCAAGAGAAAGCTGGTCTCCCAGGAGTGCTCTCACTCCTAGGCTCAGATGTGAGAAAGCCACTTTCTCTCCAATAACTGTCCAGGGCTAGACAAGCAAGGAGCATACAGGACACAGGAACAGTGGAGTGGCTGGGACAGGATCCTTCTGGTCACCATCTCCATCCAGAGCTTGAGCTGTTCCAGGGAACTCTGTATACAAGTTCGACCAGGAGATAGCTGGTCTCCCAAAAGTACTCACAGGCTTACAGGCCGACAGGAGGGACAAGATCTAGCCAGAGACAGCAAGACCAACTAACACCAGAGATAAACAGATGGACAAAGGCAAGTACAGGAACCATACCAACAGAAAACAAGGCTACTTGGCATCATCAGAACCCAGTTCTGCCACCACAGCAAGTCCTGGATAACCCAACACTCTAGAAAAAAGAAATCTGGATTTAAAATCACATCGCATGATGTTGATAGATTTTAAGAAGGACATAAATAACTCCCTTAAAGAAATACGGGGGTTGGATGTGGAGTCAGCGGACACTCCATGCGATCTAAGGACCTCTGGTGAGTGGAACACAACTTCTGCCAGGAGGCAGGTCTGAACGCCAGATATCTGGACACCTTCCCTGCAAGAGGTGAGCTTGCCTGCAGAGAGTGCTCTGACCATTAAAACTCAGGAGAGAGCTAGTCTCCTAGGTCTGCTGACAGAGGCTAACAGAATCAGGAGAGGAACAAGTCGTAACCAGAGAAAACTATAACAACTAACTCCAGAGAATACCAGATGGTGAAAGGCAAACGTGAGAATCTTACTAACAGAAATCAAGACCACTCACCATCATCAGAACGCAGAACTCCCACCTCACCCAGTCCTGGGCACCCCAATACACCCGAAAAGCTAGAACCGGATTTAAAAGCATATCTCATGATGATGGTAGAGGACATCAAGAAGGACTTTAATAACTCACTTAAAGAAATACAGGAGAACACTGCTAAAGAGTTACAAGTCCTTAAAGAAAAACAGGAAAACACAACCAAACAGGTAGAAGTCCTTAAAGAAAAATAGGAAAATGCATCCAAACAGGTGATGGAAATGAACAAAACCATACTAGACATAAAAAGGGAAGTAGACACAATAAAGAAAACCCAAAGTGAGGCAACACTGCATATAGAAACCCTAGGAAAGAAATCTGGAACCATAGATGCGAGCATCAGCAACAGATACAAGAGATAGAAGAAAGAAACTCAGGTGCAGAAGATTCCATAGAGAACATCTGCACAACACTCAAAGAAAATGCAAAATGCAAAAAGATCCTAACTCAAAACATCCAGGAAATCCAGGACACAATGAGAAGATAAAAGCTACGGATAATAGGAGTTGATGATAATGAAGGTTTTCAACTTAAAGGGCCAGCAAATATCTTCAACAAATAATAGAAGAAAACTTCCCAAACCTAAAGAAAGAGATGCCCATGAACTTACAAGAAGCCTACAGAACTCCAAATAGACTGGACCAGAAAAGAAATTCCTCCTGACACATAATAATCAGAACAACAAATGCACTAAGTAAAGATAGACTATTAAAAGCAGTAAGGGAAAAAGGTCAAGTAACATATAAATGCAGGCCTATCAGAATTACACCAGACACTTCACCAGAGACTATGAAAGCCAGAAGATCCTGGACAGATGGTTTTGGGTATATATATATATATATATATATATATATTACATATTTTCCTCAATTACATTTCCAATGGTATCCCAAAAGTCCCCCATACCCTCCCCGCCACTTCCCTACCCACCCATTCCCATTTTTTTGGCCCTGGCATTCCCCTGTACTGGAGCATATACAGTTTGCGTGTCCAATGGGCCTCTCTTTCCAGTGATGGCCGACTAGGCCATCTTTTGATACATATGCAGCTAGAGTCAAGAGCTCCGGGGTACTGGTTAGTGCATAATGTTGTTCCACCTATAGGGTTGCAGATCCCTTTAGCTCCTTGGGTACTTTCTCTAGCTCCTCCATTGGGAGCCCTGTGATCCATCCAATAGCTGACTGTGAGCATTCACTTCTGTGTTTGCTAGGCCCCGGCATAGTCTCACAAGAGACAGCTACATCTGGGTCCTTTCGATAAAATCTTGCTAGTGTATGCAATGGTATCAGCATTTGGAAGCTGATTATGGGGTGGATCCCTGGATATGGCAGTCTCTAGATGGTCCATCCTTTCATCTCAGCTCCAAACTATGTCTCTGTAACTCCTTCCATGGATGTTTTGTTCCCAATTCTAAGGAGGGGCATAGTGCTGGACAGATGTTATACAGACACTAAGAGAACACAAATGCCAGCCCAGGCTACTATACCCAAGCAAACTGTCAATTACAATAGATGGAGAAACTAAAGTATTCCACGACAAAACCAAATTCACACATTATCTTTCAACGAATCCAGCCCATTAAAGGATAATAACAGAAAGAAAAAAAAACCAATACAAGGACCACGCCCTAGTAAAAGCAAGAAAGTGATCCTTCAATAAACCTAAAAGAAGACAGCTACAAGAACAGAATGCCAACTCTAACAACAAAAATAATAGGAAGCAACAACTACTTTTCCTTAATATCTCTTACTATCAATGGACTCAATTCCCCAATAAAAAGACATAGATTAACAGACTGGCTACACAAACAAGACCCAACATTTTGCTGCTTACAGGAAACCCATCTCAAGGAAAAAAAAGACACTACCTCAGAGTGAAAGACTGGAAAACAATTTTCCAAGCAAATGGTCTGAAGAAACAAGCTGGAGTAGCCATTCTAATATCGAATAAAATTGATTTCCAACCTAAAGTTATCAAAAAAGACATACTCATCAAAGGTAAAATCTTCCAAGAGGAACTCTCAATTCTGAATATCTATACTCCAAATACAAGGGCAGGCAGATTCATTAAAGAAACTTTAGTAAAGCTCAAAGCACACATTGCACCTCACACAATAATAGTGGGAGACTTCAACACAACACTTACATCAATGGACAGATCGTGGAAACAGAAATTAACAGGGACACAGTGAAACTAACAGAACTTATGAAACAAATGGATTTAATAGATATCTACAGAACAATTTATCCTAAAAAAAAGGAAATACCTTCTTCTCAGCAAGTCATGGTACCTTCTCCAAAATTGACCATATAATTGGTCACAAAACAGGCCTCAACAGATACAAATATATTGAAATTGTCCCATGCATCCTATCAGATCACCATGGACTAAGGCTGATCTTCAAGAACAAGATGAATAATAGAAAGCCAACATTCACGAGAAAACTGAACAACACTCTTCTCAATGATACCTTGGTCAAGGAAGGAATAAAGAAAGAAATTAAAGACTTTTTAGAGTTTCATGAAAATGAAGCCACAACATATCCAAACTTATGGGACACAATGAAAGCATTTCTAAAAGGGAAACACAGAGCTCTGAGTGCCTCCAAAAAAAAAAAAAAACTAGAGAGAGCACATACTAGCAGCTTGACAACATGCCTAGAAGCTCTAGAACAAAAGGATGCAAATTCACCCAAGAGGAGTATACCCCAGGAAATAATCAAACTCAGGGGCAAAATCAACCAAGTGGAAACAAGAACTATTCAAAAAATCAACCAAACCAGGAGCTGGTTCTTTGAGAAATCAACAAGATAGATAAACCTTTAGCCAGACACACTAGAGGGCACAGGGACAGCATCCTAATTAACAAAATCAGAAATGAAAAGGGAGACATAACAACAGATCCTGAAGAAATCCAAAACTCCATCAGATCCTTCTACAAAAGGCTATACTCAACAAAACTGGAAAACATGGAAAATTTTCTAGACAGATACCAGGTACCAAAGTTAAATCAGAATGAAGTTAATGATCTAAACAGTCCTATATCCCCTAAAGAAATAGAAGCAGTCATTAATAGTCTCCCAACCAAAAAAAGCCCAGGACCAGATGGGTTTAGTGCAGAGTTCTACCAGACCTTCAAAGAAGATCTAATTCCAGTTCTTCACAAACTACTCCACAAAATAGAAGCAGAAGGTACTCTACCCAATTCATTCTAGGAAGCCACAATTACTCTGATACCTAAACCACAGAAAGACCCAACAAAGATAGAGAACTTCAGACCACTTTCCCTTATGAATATCAATGCAAAAATCCTCAATAAAATTCTCGCTAAGCGAATCAAAGAACACATCAAAACAATCATCGACCCTGACCAAGTAGGTTTTATTCCAGAGATGCAGAGATGGTTTAATATACGGAAAAACATCAAAACAATCATCAACCCTGACCAAGTAGGTTTTATTCCAGAGATGCAGAGATGGTTTAATATATGGAAATCCATCAACATAATCCAGTATATAAACAAACTCAAAGACAAAAACCACATGATCATCTCGTTAGATGCAGAGAAAGCATTTGACAAAATCCAACACCCATTCATGATAAAAGTCTTGGAAAGATCAGGAATTCAAGGCCCATACCTAAACATGATAAAAAGCAACCTAGAGCAAACCAGTAGCCAACATCAAACCAAATCGAGAGAAGCTGGAAGCAATCCCACTAAAATCAGGGACTAGACAAGGCTGCCCACTTTCTCCCTACCTATTCAACATTGTACTTGAAGTCCTAGCCAGAGCAATTCGACAACAAAAGGAGATCAAGGGGATACAAATTGGAAAGGAAGAAGTCAAAATATCACTTTTTGCAAATGATATGATATATAGGGTGACGCTAAAATTTCCACCAGAGAACTCCTAAATCTGATAAACAGCTTCAGTGAAGTAGCTGGATATAAAATTAGCTCAAACAAGTCAGGGCCTTTCTGTACACAAAGGATACACAGGCTGAGAAAGAAATTAGGGAAACAACACCCTTCTCAATAGTCACAAATAATATAAAATACCTTGGCATGACTATAACTAAGGAAGTGAAAGATCTGTATGATAAGAACTTCAAGTCTCTAAAGAAAGAAATTAAAGAAGGTCTCAGAAGATGGAAAGATCTCCCATGCTCATGGATTGGCAGGATCAACATTGTAAAAATGGCTATCTTGCCAAAAGCAATCTACAGATTCAATGCAATCCCCATCAAAATTCCAACTCAATTCTTCAACGAATTAGAAAGGGTAATCGGCAGATTCATCTGGAATAACAAAAAACCGAGGATAGCAAAAACTCTTCTCAAGGATAAAAGAACCTCTGGTGGAATCACCATGCCGGACCTAAAACTGTACTACAGAGCAACTGTGATCAAAACTGCATAGTACTGGTATAGTGACAGACAAGTAGACCAATGGAACAGAATTGAAGACCCAGAGATGAATCCACACACCTATGGTCACTTGATATTTGACAAGGGAGCTAAAACCATCCAAGTGGAAAAAAGACAGCATTTTCAACAAATGGTGCTGGCACAACTGGCGGTTATCATGTAGAAGAATGCAAATTGATCCATTTCTATCTCCTTGTACTAAGGTCAAATCTAAGTGGATTAAGGAACTCCACATAAAACCAGAGACACTGTAACTTATAGAGGAGAAAGTAGGGAAAAGCCTCGAAGATATGGGTACAGGGGAAAAATTCCTGAATAGAACAGCAATGGCTTGTGCTGTAAGATCAAGAATTGATAAATGGGACCTCATAAAATTGCAAAGCTTCTGCAAAGCAAAAGACACCGTCAATAAGACAAAAAGACCACCAACAGATTGGGAAAGGATCTTTACCTATCCCAAATAAGATAGGGGACTAATATCCAACATTTATAAAGAACTCAAGAAGGTGGACTCCAGAAAATCAAATAACCCCATTAAAAAATGAAGCTCAGAGCTGAACAAAGAATTCTCACCTGAGGAATACCGAATGGCAGAGAAGCACCTGAAAAAATGTTCAACATCCTTAATCATCAGGGAAATGCAAATCAAAACAACACTGAGATTCCACTTCATTCCAGTCAGAATGGCTAAGATCAAAAACTCAGGTGATAGCAGATGCTGGCGAGGATGTGGAGAAAGGGGAACACTCCTCCATTGTTGGTGGGATTGCAAGCTTGTACAACCACTCTGGAAATCAGTCTGGTGGTTCTTCAGAAAATTGGACATAGTACTACCAGAGGATCCCGCAATACCTCTCCTGGGCATATATCCAGAAGATGTCCCAACCGGTAAGAAGGACACATGCTCCACTATGTTCATAGCAGCCTTGTTTATAATAGCCAGAAGCTGGAAAGAACCCAGATGCCCCTCAACAGAGGAATAGATACAGAAAATGTGGTACATTTACACAATGAAATACTACTCAGCTATTTTAAAAAATGAATTTATGAAATTCCTAGGCAAACGGATGGACCTGGAGGGTATGATCCTGAGTGAGGTAACCCAATCACAAAGGAACTCTCACAATATGTACTCACTGATAAGTGGATATTAGCCCAGAAACTTAGGATACCCAAGATTAAAGATACAACTTGCCAAAAGCATGAAATTCAAGAAGAACGAATACCAAAGTGTGGACACCTTACCCTTTCTTAGAAATGGGAACAAAACACCCATGGAAGGAGTTACAGAGACAAAATTTGGAGCTGTGATGAAAGGATGGACCATCTAGTGATTACCATATGCAGGGATCCATCCCATAATCAGCTTCCAAATGCTGATTCCATTGCATACACTAGCAATATTTTGCTGAAAGGACCCAGATATAGCTCTCTCTTGTGAGACTATGCCGGGGCCTTGCAAACACAGAAGTGGATGATCACAGTTAGCTATTGGATGGGTCACACGGCCCCCAATGGAGGAGCTAGAGAAATTACCCATGAGGTAAAGGGAACTGCAACCCTATAGGTGGAACAACAATATGAACTAACCAGTACCCCGGAGCTCTTGTCTCTAGCTGCATATGTATCAAAAGATGGCCTAGTTGGCCATCACTGCAAAGAGAGGCCCATTGGACTTGCAAACTTTATATGCCCCAGTACAGGAGAATGCCAGGGCCAAAAAGGGGGAGTGGGTGTGTAGGGGATTGGGGGGGTGTGGGTATGGGGGACCTTTGGGATAGCATTGAAAATGTAAACGAGGAAAATACCTAATTTTTTAAAAAAGCTGTTTATCAGGCTTAGGAGTTCTCTGGTGGAATTTTTAGGGTCACTTATATATCCTGTCATATCATCTGCAAAAAGTGATATTTTGACTTCTTCCTTTCCAATTTGTATCCCCTTGATCTTCTTTTGTTGTCTTATTGCTCTGGGCTTGAGCTCAGGTCCTCTGCAAGAGCAATCAGTGCTCTTAACCATTGGGCTGCTTCTCTATTTCTGAGTCAATCTTCATGACAGTATCTTTTGCCATTTGCTTAATTTTTGTTGTTGTTGTTGTTGTTGGTTTGTTTGGTTTTTTTGTTTTTGTTTTTGTTTTTGGTCCTCAGACAGCCATTTTTTCCTTCTAGTGTACCAAGTGCTTTACTCCAAATCTCACTGAAATTTAAGTTTGTATCTGCTATCAATCTTTGCTGGAATACCAGCTCTCTCTTTCTCCCTCATTTTAGCAATCAGTGGTTTAAAATATTAAGCCATGTGGTTTGATTTAACTTTCTCCCAAGCTCTTTCCCCATCCAGTGCCCTTCCTTTACTCCTAACTATCTGCTCTTCCCTTCTTCCATTCAGTCCAGTTTGTGCTGTCCTTATATAACTGGCCACACCCTTAGTGAAAACTGACTCTTTCTTTGCAGGAGCTCTCAGGTTCCAATAGCTCACCACCTAAGGGTGGGATCTCTCATTTTCCACCAACATGCTGGGTTTAGTCTGTATTGGGCGTTTATGGGGCTTTAGATACTATGCCAGCTCTGTGAGCTCATCTCTGCAAGCTCTCAGCACGCTCAGAGAAGAGCCTTCCTGTAGTCATCCGTCATCTCTAGGTCTTAGGATTTCTCAGCCTCCACATTTGCAATGATCCTGTGCTAAGACTGTGTTCTCTCGGAGAAATCTTCAACTCAGCATCACTTTGAAGGATGCGCCGCCCAGGAGTAAGAAGTCACTTAGTATTTTCCCACTTTTTCTGAACCTAAAAATCATCCATGCTAGTTATTGTGTGGCTGACTATATATGTCATCTTAAACGAGAAAAGTGAGCAATTGATAAAGTACTTGTTTGGTTTTTTCATAAGCCTGGGTTTGATCTCCAACTCTGCATAAAGCTGATGTGGTGGCCCATATCTGTGATTTCATTCCCTACCTGTTGGACTTAGGAGGATTAGAGTTTTAGGTTGTTATGCAGCAAGCTTAAGTTAACCCAGGATATATCAGGTCATTTCCCATAAAACCCTAAAAAGTTCTCTGGAGCATGTGATGGACAGTGTTAACTATAGTTTATGCCTGTGTTTTGTCTGCAAAAAATTAATGATCAATATATTTACACTAAAGATCCCAGACTGGAAGTATATGCCAAGTATTTTTTATTATATACCTTTTTAAGAGGCAGTTTCTTTCCCAGCGCCCCATCTCATGAACTCTGTGAACTGTCATGCCCTGTTTGTCACATAGTGTCTCTTTTCTGGCCAGCTGTCTTTGACCCAATAATAAGTGAAGGGTCACGTCACGTGAACTGGTAAGACTCGAATTCAGTGCTGTGAGCTCAGTCTCACCATCCTCCCCACAGGAATGAATCTCAAAAGGAAAATGTGCTTCCCTCTGCTGACTAGATTATCTCCACGTGAGGAACTTGACTAGACACACAGGGTCTCTCATCACTCTTCTATATCGCGGATGGGTCAGATGCAGAGAGCTGGCAGAGACATCACATTTTTTTGGTAGATAGGAACTCCTCAGGACATTGTGTCATGCTTTTTCTCTAACGTTGCCCCATGGACTCCCATCATTAAATTCTACATATAGCATAGTCTCTGAGACATAGTGAGATGGACTTTGCTGGGTTAGACCTGCATAGACTCAGTATATACTCCACTTTCACAGGCTTCCAGCTAGTCCCCATGATGCCCTTTGTTGATCTCAGTTCTTATTCTCTGCTCTCTCCCACCTTCCTCTCTCCACACCTTATTGTCATTCCCATTCCCCTCCTCACCTTTTCTCCCACCCATTTCCCTTTTCCATCCATCTCTAATGAATATTTAGTTTCCCCTTCTGAGTGAGATTCTACCATCCTTTCTTGGGACCTCCTTATTACCCTGTTTCTTTGGGTCTATGGATTGTAATGTGGTTTCTGCCCTTCATTGTAGCCTCCCTCCTTAAAAAGGAGTCTGCAGCTTCTCATTTCTAAGACAAATATGCTGATAGCTGTGTTTTCCTAGAAAATTCTCTGCAATTGTGATTATTGGGTTCAGCAAATGACAAAGTGATTTTTTAATTCCTTTTTTATTATATATTTTCTTCATTTACATTTCAAATGCTATCCCAGAAGTCACCAATATCCTTTCCCCATGCCCTGATCCCCAACCCACCCACTCCTGCTTCCTGACCCTGGCATTCCCCTGTACTGGGGCATATAATCTTTGCAAGACAAAGGGCCCCTCATTCCATTGATGGCCAACTAGGCCATCCTCTGCTACATATGCAGCTAGAGACATGAGCTCTGGAAGGGTACTGGTTAGTTCATATTGTTGTTTCTCCTATAGGGTTGCAGACCCCTTTAGCTGAGCTCTAGCTCCTTCATTGGGGACCAAGTGTTCTATCCAATAGAGGACTGTGAGCATCCACTTCTGTATTTGCCAGGCATTGGCATAGCCTCACAAGAGAAAGCTATATCAGGGTCCTGTCAGCAACATTGATATTCATAAGGGAAATTGGCCTAAAGTTCTCTTTGTTGGGTCTTTATGTGGCTTAGGCATCAGAGTAATTGTGGCTTCATTGAATGAATTGGGTAGAGTATCTTCTCTTTCTATTTTGTGGAATAGTTTGAGGAGACTTGGAATTTGGTCTTCTTTGAAGGTCTGATAGAACTCCGCACTAAACCCATCTGGTCCTGGGCTTTTTTGTTGTTGTTGTTGTTGGGAGACTATTAATGACTGCTTCTATTTCTTTAGGGGATATAGGACTGTTTAGACCACTAACCAGATCTGGATTAAACTTTGGTACCTGGTATCTGTCTAGAAAACTGTCCATTTCATCCAGGGTTTCCAGTTTTGTTGAGTATAGCCTTTTGTAGTAGGATCTGATGATGTTTTGGATTTCCACAGGTTCTGTTGTTATGTCTCCCTTTTCATTTCTGATTTTGTTAATTAGGATACTGTCATTGGGCCCTCTAGTTAGTCTAGCTAAGTGTTTATCTATCTTGTTGATTTTCTCAAAGAACCAGCTCCTCGTTTGGTTGATTCTTTGAATAGTTCTTATTGTTTCCACTTGGTTGATTTCAGCCCTGAGTTTGATTATTTCCTGGGGTCTACTTCCCTTGGGTGAATTTGCTTGCTTTTGTTCTAGAGCTTTTAGGTGTGTTGTCAAGCTGCTAGTGTATGCTCTCTCTAGTTTATTTTTGAAGGCATTCAGAGCTATGAGTTTTCCTCTCAGGACTGCTTTCATTGTGTCTCATAAGTTTGGGTATGTTGTGGCTTCATTTTCATGAAACTCTAAAAAGTCTTTAATTTCTTTCTTTATTTCTTCCTTGACCAAGTTATGATTGAGTAGAGTGTTGTTCAGCTTCCATGTGAATGTTGGCTTTCTATTGTCTATGCTGTTATTGAAAATTAGCCTTAGTCCATGGTGATCTGATAGGATGCATGGGATAATTTCAATATTTTTGTATCTGTCGAGGCCTGTTTTGTGACCAATCATATGGTTAATTTTGGAGAAGGTACCATGAGTTGTTGAGAAGAAGGTATATCCTTTTGTTTTAGGATAAAATGTTCTGTAGATATCTGTTAAATCCATTTGTTTCATAACTTCTGTTAGTTTCAATGTGTCTCTGTTTAGTTTCTGTTTCCAGGATCTGTCCATTTTTGAGAATGGGGTTGTAAAGTTTCCCACTATTATTGTTTGGGGTGCAATGTGTGATTTGAGCTTTACTAAAGTTTCTTTAATGAATGTGGCTGCCCTTACATTTGGAGCATAGATATTCAGAATTGAAAGTTCATCTTGTAAGATTTTAACTTTTATGAGTATGAAGTGCCCGTCCTTGTCTTTTTTGATAAATTTAGGTTGGAAGTTGATTTTATTCGATATTAGAATGACTACCCCAGCTTGTTTCTTGGGACCATTTGCTTGAAAAATTGTTTTCCCCCTTTTACTCTGAGGAAGTATCTGTCTTTGTCCCTGAGGTGGGTTTCCTGTATGCAGCAAAATGTTGATTCCTGTTTATATAACCAGTCTGTTAGTCTATGTCTTTTTTTAAAAGTCAAATGCCCAGTTTTACATTTAATGATTACACAATAACAGATACCAGAATAAATGTTGATGGAGATCAATGGAAGCATTAGATACAGTGCTAATACTTCCCCCCCTTTTAATTAGTCAAAACCTAATACAAAATTCAAGATATGCTATATCAAAGCCTTTCTTTCTTAACTCACTACTAAGCAACTGAAATTATGTTCAGAGATTTGATTATTGACCTGTTAATTATCTGGAAATTCAGATGTTTTGTGAAATACTTGAAAAATCTCATCCATCCTTTGTGGTTGGGCAACTGGCTTGATGGGGCCTAAGTTACTATTTTTTTCTCCAGAGGGGGACAATGTTTATATGTCCATCAAACTCTGGAAGGAAAAGGTGTGTTCTAAGGGTCATCTGGTCTGGCTGCACTGCCTTCCCTGGGGACCTGTGCACTTGTGGGCAAGTTCCCTGGGGCCTGGCCAGCCTTTGCTTACTGGCCTTGAACTTGGATTCCATATAAATCCTCTGTAAACCAATGTTGTTAGCTTCTATTATTTCATTGCTTACTAAGGAATAGTCCAGGATGGTGCTAAAGAATTTATGATGGCGGTGGCAGTCTGTGGATCCATCCCCAGGCTGGGAGTCTGCTTAGCATGTGATCAAATGCTTCTTCACATGGTAGAAAAGCAAGAAAAGTTGTGTAGTGGTTATTCCTGGTTGTCAACTTGACTATATTTGGAATGAACTACAATCCAGAATTGGAAGGCTCACCAGTGACACTTATCTGGAGGCTTGGAGATCCTTATCTGGATCTTGGTATGGAGATCTTGAGCCATAGTGGCTATGGATTCCAGAAGATTGAATCTCCGAGTTTAAGGAACACACCTTTAATCTGGGCTACACCTTTTCATCTGGGATTAAGGGTGTGGTGGAACACACCTTTAATCTGGGCTACACCTTCTGCTGGAGACAATATAAGGACATTGGAAGAAGGGAGTCTAGCTCTTGCTCCTTCGCCTGCTTGCTGTGTGAGACTAACTGCTAGATCCTTGGACTTCCATTCACAGCTGCGACTGAACCATTGTTGGGAATTGGGCTGCCGACTAAGTCATCAATAAATTCCTTTACTATTTAGAGACTATCCATAAATTCTGTGACTCTAGAGAACCCTGACTAATACAAGTTGGAATGCCCATGCCAGGGGGAAACCCACCTTCACTGGCTGCTGTGTCACTGAACAGTGGGTGTTAAGGAGGGAGGTACTAGGTTGGGATCTAGTGTTTCATAACATCTGGAAAGATCAGACTTTCAAGATAAGATAAAAGAATTTATTTGGAAACCACCATCCCTGACCTCAATCTATACTATAGAGCAATAGTGATAAAAACTGCATGGAATTGGTACAGATACAGACAGGTACATCAATGAGGTAAAATTGAAGACCCAGAAATGAACCCACACAGCTATGGTTACTTGATCTTTGACAAAGGAACTAAAACCATCCAGGGGAAAAAAGACAGCATTTTTAACAAATGGTTCTGGTTCAACTCACAGTCTGCAGGTAGAAGAATGCAGATCGATCCATTTTTATCTCCTTGTACGAAGCTCAAGTCCAAGTGAATCAAGGACCAGATATGCTGAATCTAATATAATATATATTACATATATTATATTAATATAATATATTATTAATTATATTATTAATATATTATATATAATATACATATATTATTATATATAATTATATAATATATACTATATAATATATATTATATTAATAATTAATTATATTATTAGCGTGTGATCAAATGCTTCTTCACATGGTAGAAAAGCAAGAAAAGTTGTGTAGTGGTTATTCCTGGTTGTCAACTTGACTATATTTGGAATGAACTACAATCCAGAATTGGAAGGCTCACCAGTGACCCTTATCTGAATATATTAATATAATATATATATTAGATTATAACATAATCTAATATCAGAAAACATGTGGAAGAGCCTCAAATTCATAGGCTGGCATGACCACCCAGTTCTCCCAGGGTCTAGACCACCAACTAAGGAGTGTACCTGGAGGAATCCATGGCTCAAGATACACATGTAGCAGAGAATGGACTCTCTCACAGCAATGGGAGGGAAGACTACATTGATGCCCCATAGTAGGGGGATGTTTGAGCAGTGGGCGAGAGTGTGGAGGGGTGAGGGCACTCTCATAGAGGCAAAAAGAATGGGGAGGCCATATGTAGGATGGGGAGTTGGTGGAGGGAACACCAGGAAGTGGGATATCATTTGAGATATAAACAAATGGAATGATTAATTTAAAAAAAGAATTATGGTCATATTTGTACACCTACAACCTGTATCCCAAGAAACTTAAATAAACCTGCACCTGTGTGGACCAGTAACCCCATGACAAGATAACTTGTTGAAAGAGCAGAATGACTTAGGAAAACGATGATGGTAAGTGATGAGACACTGATATAGCTCAGTACATAAGTGTCTGCTACCAAAATAAGACCTGATCCTGTTGACAGGATCCACACTGGACAAGGAAAACTGATTGCTGAAGTTGTATTCTGACCTCCATACACGTGCTTTGACACACATGCATGTGTATATACAAACAACATAGAGACAATAAAACACTAAAAAAATGAAAAAATGTTCACACATGTTTGCTACAATATGGCCATGACAGTAATGTGCATAGGTGAGGCAGACACTGGTGGGATGAGGAATCGCCATCTGTGTAAGACCTAATGGCAGAGGGTCTACTGCCTGGCCTAGTCACACCATTGAGGAAGTCAGAGCACGGTCCTGAGGAGGGCAGTTCCTCTTTCTGTGGGGTTGCTGATATATGACATTGTCATGGGGACTGCCCTGCCTCCAGTGCCACACCCTGTACACAATCCCTTCAGAAAGGCTCTGTAGCTCTGGCCTCAAGCACAGTTGCAGCCACTGAGGGGAGATGCCATGTCCTGCACCTTCACAGCCCTGCTCTGTCTTGGTGAGATGTGAAGAAGGGGAGGGGAAACTGAGGTCTGGAAATGATCATGGCCTGTAGACCAGCACTCACCCAAGAGGAAATGCCAGGGTCTGAGATGTTTCTACAGACTTGCTCAGCCTTAGGGACAAATCTCTTACAAAGAACTCTCTTCCAGGACTGACTCTGAGGCTCTGGATCCCAGTGCTGACAGGTGAGTGTGTCTGCAGCTGACCTGAAATGCTCTTCTCTTCAGATCCAGGAGCCATGCCTGGGCTGTGATGGTGGAAAACACCACCTGTGTGAGTCTGTGGGTGGCGGGAAGGTCATGAGGTTAAGGACTTCAATCTGAGTGTGTTTGTCCTGAGTCCTAGTTGCTCTGTTACTTGCAGGGTCCCTCCCTAAGCCTATCCTCAGAGTACAGCCAGACTCTGTGGTCCAAGTGTGGACTAAGGTGACCTTCTTGTGTGAAGAGACAATTGGAGCCAATGAGTACCGCCTCTATAAAGATGGAAAGCTATATAAAACCGTAACAAAGAACAAACAGAAGCCAGCAAACAAGGCTGAATTCTCATTCTCAAATGTACACCTGAGAAATGCAGGTCAATATCGATGTTCCTACAACACCCAGGATGAATCATCAGGCTACAGTGACCCCCTGGTGCTAGTAGTGACAGGTGAGAGACACACAGGATCCTAGGCCTCAGGTTATAACTGTCCAGACTTGGCTCTGTTAACAGGAATGCCCACCCTCACTGTGGGAACCTCAGAGCCAAGGAGAATAATGAGGCTTGGGGATATTTAACTGACTCCTCCTTCTCTCCAGGACACTACTGGACACCCAGCCTTTCAGCCCAGGCCAGCCCTGTGGTAACTTCAGGAGGGTATGTCACTCTCCAGTGTGAGTCTTCGCAGAGCTATCACAGGTTCATTTTAACTGTAGAAGGACAGCAGAAGGTCTCATGGACACAAGACTCACAGTATAACATCTCTACAGGGAAGTACCACGCCCTGTTCTCTGTGGGCCCTGTGACCCCCAACCAGAGATGGATATGCAGATGCTACAGTTATGACAGGAACAGACCATATGTGTGGTCACCTCCAAGTGAATCCGTGGAGCTCCTGGTCTCAGGTGAGGAACCTCAGCCTTCCATAGAATGATATTGAAATCATACAGGTTTCAGAGACCACTTGATGTGCGGTGTATGTGGGGATCCAGGGCTCTTTTGAACGTTGACACAGAGCACAGGAAACAGTGATTCCAAGACTCACAGTGACAGCCAAGCCCAGAGTGCCCATTAGGGAGATGATGCTTTATGAGGGCTTCGGTTACTCTGGATCAGCTGTAGCACCATCCACCAGAGCTCAGAGATTCTGGAAAACACAGAGAGGAAGGATGATGATAGCTAGAGAGGTTGAGGATACCCGGAGGACACGCCCTGGAGAGCACAGAATCAACTAAGCAGGAATCCTGAGGGCTCACAGAGCCTGCACGGGTGTACCCTAGGACCTCTGCATACATGCTGTGACTGTTCCAAATGATAGCATTTTTTATAGCTGGTCGTGGTGGCCCACACCTTTAATCCCTGCACTCGGGAGGCAGAAGCCAGCAAATTTCTGACTTTCAGGACAGTCTGGTCTACAGAGTGAGTTCCAGGACAGCCACGGCTATACAGAGAAACCCTGTCCTGAAAAACCAAAAACAAAAAACAAAACAAAACATTTTTTTTGGTGGTAGGGGGATTATATTTCACTGTATGGTCTTGATTTATTTACCTGGAACTCATTCTATAGACCAGGCTGGCCTCCAACTCAGAAATCCACCTGCCTCTGCCTCCTCTGTTGGCAGATTAAATGTGTGTTCCAGAAGCACCTGGCTTGCTTCAGTTTCTTATTGGACTCCTAACAGTGGGAGTGGGGATCTCTCTGACACTTTTGCCTACACATGGGATCTTTGTGTTCCTAGTGGCTTGCCTTGCCCAGTCCTAATATTAGGGTGTGGGCCTAGTGTTCTTGCATCTTTTTATGCCATGTTCAGCCGATATCACTAAAAAGCCTCTCTTCTCTGAAACAGAGGAGCAGTGAGTCTGGAAGAGAGGGGAGGAGGGAAGGACTGTGTCATATCAGGAAGGAGGGAAGAATGGGAAGTTGTCTTCTGGTGAATTGTATGGGAGAAGAATGAAAAAGACAAAGGCAACATCTACTGGTGGGACATTCTCTGTGCCACTCCCAAACACACCCACGTGATTCACTCTGACTTCTATGTAGGTAATCTCCAAAAAACCACCATCAAAGCTGAACCAGGCTCTGTGATCGCCTCCAAGAGAGCAATGACCATCTGGTGTCAGGGGAACCTGGATGCAGAAGTATATTTTCTGCATAATGAGAGAAGCCAAAAAACACAGAGCACACAGACCCTACAGGAGCCTGGGAACAAGGGCAAGTTCTTCATCCCTTCTGTGAGACGACAACATGCAGGGCAATATCGCTGTTATTGTTACAGCTCAGCTGGTTGGTCACAGCCCAGTGACACCCTGGAGCTGGTGGTGACAGGTGAGGGGACAGTCAGATTCTCAACCCCAGGCTCTGCTCTCAGGAGAACTTCCTTCCCACAGAGTATCACAAGAGAGCAGGGATGGTGTTAGAACACGTAAGAGACATCCTCCTTCTCTCCTAGGAATCTATGAACACTATGAACCCAGGCTCTCAGCACTGCCCAGCCCTGTGGTGACAGCAGGAGGGAAGATGACACTCCACTGTGCCTCACATGGTCACTATGATAAATTCATTCTCACCAAGGAAGATAAGAAATTCACCAGCTCACAGGACACAGAGCATATATCTTCTAGTAGACAGTACAGAGCCCTGTTTATTATAGGACCCACAACCCCAACCCATACAGGGGCATTCAGATGTTATGGTTACTACAAGAATACCCCATTACTGTGGTCAGTACCTAGTGCTCTCCAACAAATACTCATCTCAGGTAAGTCCTCACTATCATTCTCCAAACATTTTCTGAGGCCCTAAGCCCTTTGCCACAGGCCTGCCCCTCTGCTGAGTTGCAGGTAGACAAACATAAAATGGAGAGCCTGTGTTCTCGAAAACAGCCCTGATTGGGGAGAAGAGGGGACATGCACAAAGGCAGGAGGGGAGGGCAAAGGTGTTTGGTAAGAACCAAACCTCAGTCTCTAGCTGTCACCTTCCCTCTAGGGCTGTCCAAGAAGCCCTCTCTGCTGACTCACCAAGGCCATATCCTGGACCCTGGAATGACCCTCACCCTGCAGTGTTACTCTGACATCAACTATGACAGATTTGCTCTGCACAAGGTGGGGGGAGCTGACATCATGCAGCACTCTAGCCAGCAGACTGACACTGGCTTCTCTGTGGCCAACTTCACACTTGGCTATGTGAGTAGCTACACTGGAGGCCAATACAGATGCTATGGTGCACACAACCTCTCCTCTGAGTGGTCAGCCTCCAGTGACCCCCTGGACATCCTGATCTCAGGTGAGGAACTCAACAGACTCAATCAGGAACCTAGCCTCTGCTCAGGCTCTCATGGGTGAGCTGGGGAACTGATGGCCAGGATGGATACAGGAATCCTAAGCAGGAGTGGACACAAGAAGACAAGAACAGGAGTTGAGCTCAGTCAGAGAAAAGAGACAGAGGCCCAGGTTCTCAGGGTGGAGTCATGTGTGATTCCAGCTCAGAACAAGGAAGCTAGCCTCTCATCATGCCTCTTCTCTTTAGGACAGCTCCCTCTCACTCCTTCCCTCTCAGTGCAGCCTAACCACACAGTGCACTCAGGAGAGACCGTGAGCCTGCTGTGTTGGTCAATGGACTCTGTGGATACTTTCATTCTGTCCAAGGAGGGATCAGCCCAGCAACCCCTGCGACTAAAATCAAAGTCCCATGATCAGCAGTCCCAGGCAGAATTCTCCATGAGTGCTGTGACCTCCCATCTCTCAGGCACCTACAGGTGCTATGGTGCTCAAGACTCATCTTTCTACCTCTTGTCATCTGCCAGTGCCCCTGTGGAGCTCACAGTCTCAGGTGAGGTGGTCCTGACTTCTCAGCATGAATCACTTCCATACTGTAGCAGAGCTGTTTACTGGGTTGGGATTAAGGGCACAAAAGGAATGGTTAGACATAGGCACATTCGTCAGCACATAACAGGATACCAGCAATGATCCTTCATGTAATATTCACTCACTGTGACGAGTTAGGAGGGCATATGTAGGAGAGACAGCAGGAAGAACAGCCTCTTCTTGTTCTGTTTCCTAGAAACCATTGAATCCTCCACCTGGTCTCTCAAAAGGCCCAACCCACCAATTCATAAGTATCACACATATCTTTGTAGGAAAAGTGCTACAAACACAGGCAGCCTAAAAACCAGATCCTGTTAATGACACTTCTCATTTCTGAGTTATGCCAGCTTGGGAGTATCAAAGACCAGCAAATATCCCAAAAGAGAAACCAGAGACTGGGGCTTAACTGTTGGGCTACAGAAGGTAGCATCCAAAGAGAGGCATTGAGCCTCCACTTGGATGATGAGACAGCTGGGTAAGATTGTTAGCAAAGAACCTAGAAAGCCACCTCCCCATAATATCCCTAAGAAACAAACATTTTCCCTGCATAGAATCTGTCCCGGGATTACTAACAAAGACTCTGTTGGAATGTAGGCTCAGATGGGTAAAGCTGCTTATATCCTGATAAAGCTGCAGCTGGAGATCCTACTTGGACAGTCCCTTCAATTGCTGGGCTGCTGTTTCTCTGAGTATGAATGGGAGAAGCCTGGTTCACATGTCTGTGTACTTTTGGTGATGATTGAAGCTGTTACCTCTCCTGATAGAGGAGATCCCCAGAACTTGATTCTGCAGTCAGTCTAGCCCACAGCCTACTGATGCATGGCAAGGGTGGGTCAAATAGCCATGGTGGGGGACTCAGGCTCATTCAGTCTAGCTCATGGGGCATAATTCTCAGATTCTCTATGAGTTCTGTGACATCCACCCTTAGGAGCATCTTCAGGTGCTATACATACCTATCTTCCAATGTGTTGTCATACAGCAGTGACTCTGGAGTTCATGGTCAAAGGAAAGAAAATCTAGAATTCTGAGCTAAAGGGGTGTGTCAGTATTTTCCATTTACAATAAATATTAGCTAGCATAGGGTTTAAAGCTGCAGAGTGTCAGTCAGATGGATATTCACCCTCATGAGGGTGGGAGGCAACCTGAATCATTCTAGGGATGTCCCCCTGCTAATGGAATCCTAAGATTTCATGTAGTTAGAAAAACCATCTTGGGGAGGCCACAGACAGATATAGGATCCTATACAGGTACTGGTTCCCATTGCCAACCTCTTCTCCTCACTCTCAAATAAACAATATTCACAGGATCCCTGTCAGACCCTTGCTCTCAGTGTAGCCATGGCCTATGGTGCCTCTGGAGAGGTTTAATAATTACAAGCCCTGTTGAAGTCTGATGAAAACAGATTCAAATCCATACCTAATCCATGTCAGACAGAATTCTCTATGAAATCTAGAACATAACAATATTCAACAACATTAAGGAAAACAAAATCCAAATGTTACAATTGATACCTATTGCTTTGTGAAGTCTGTAACCATTACCTTGTGAGTGAAATATAGAAGATGTGACTGTATGATTCATACTTCACTGAGCAGTGACAGCTACGAATGTCTTAATCTACGCCTTGGTACACCTGTCTGAAAAGAGAGGGTTTGGAGATGGGACCTCCAG
This sequence comes from Mus musculus, assembly GCF_000001635.26. Lineage (NCBI taxonomy): Eukaryota > Metazoa > Chordata > Mammalia > Rodentia > Muridae > Mus > Mus musculus. The sequence continues at coordinate 3,909,703 of NC_000073.6, read as the reverse complement.
GGACTCTTTAACCTTGACCCTGGGATCTTCTAAAGTGATGGAGAACCGTCACCACTCTCTTCTCACAGTGGCACACACACTGTTGTTGCAATAACTTTTGCTTCTAAAGCCAAGAAAAGTAAGGGTCATGTCAGTCAGGGTTAGGATCTACGCCTACCATGCCCTAGTCCTGGTATTGAGGGACTCTTAGGGAAATTCCAGTGGATTAACATCCACTCTCTTTTGTTTTGTTGTTTTTGTTTTACAGAGCGAGAGAGACAGAGACAGAGACAGAGACAGACAGAGAGACAGAGATGGAGACAGAGAGACAGAGAGATCAGAAGTAAAGTCAGATCAAGGGAGAAATGGAAGAGTCAGAACATGACAAGGGAACCGACACTCACTAAAAAAAACACACTGAGAATCTGATTCTGTACAACCTCTGATAGGCTCATGAGAATCACCATACTCAGAATTTTCTGTTCTCACTAGTATGTAATTGCTTTTTATTAGCACAATGTTTGAAGAATTTAGCAAGAATAAGAGAGGGGAACCAGCTGTATAACAAGAAACATTCATCCCAGAACTCTATAAGCTTATATGGTGAAAATGATGGGCATCTCCAATGAATGAGTGTGGAACTCAGAAGAAACACTAAGGTCGATTAAGTACAGATACATCCTGCTCCTCTTCTTCTACTATTCTCAGGATCAGCTGAGAACATCTGTTCATGCTAGAACATGTCCAAAACCTAGGCAATTGAATAAAGAGAATTCCATGTCATAGCACTGGAAAGAGTAGAACCTTGTCCTCTCCAGGGACAACAAGGGCCCTGGTTGGATGCTTAGTTAGGAAACTTTGACCATCCCTAACTTCTGTAACTTCTGTATCTAACTCCACAGCCACAGAGAACCAGGATCACACAACGGAGAATCTGATCAGGATGGGGATGGCAGTCGTGGTCCTCATCGTCCTTTCGATTCTAGCCACTGAGGCTTGGCAAAGCCATAGACAGACCCACCCTGCAGCTGGAAACTAATCTAAAGAGAAAAGAATGCATGTTTCTATGTTCTACACTCTGGGAAATATATCTGATGACCCAAAGTTGTCAAAAAAAAAACAAAAAACGAAAAAAAAAAAAACAAAACACTGTTGTGGTATTGAGGAACTGTTGGGATAGAATGTCTAGGGAGCAAAAGTGTGGGGTTCAGAGGGAAGTGGAATTTTATAATGAGGTGCTTCCTCAACAAATGAATTCCTGTCCCTCCACATACTGGGAGCCTTTGTTTCCTGAACACTCTTCTGAACCCAGAAAGTGAGGGAATAGGCTGTCCCACCTGCCTGGAATATCTTTCACCTATGGATTGTAATTTTCTGTATTTCTTTATGGGATGTATTCATTCACATTTAAAGGCCTCTGTCATCTTTATAAATTGTATTTAAGGACAGTTCCTTGTATGTGTGTGAGTGTGCATATACGGGAGGGTTGGGTGTGTATATTAGCCTACTGCCATTGGGTGTTCTTTCAGGCAACTTGGTGGGCAGGGGCTTGGGAGACAAAGGCTTAGTTGATGTTCCTTGTGGCAGCAGACCTCCTGGAAAGCATGCAGTCCTTGGGGTAGGAAATGGAGTACTCAGTGTAGGTTATTGCTCTTTCCTAAGTATTCAGGGGAGTTGGCAGGACAGGGCTTGGTGAGGAGACGCTTAACTGGTATCCTGTAGGATGGCAGCCCTCTGAGTAATCAGGCAGGGTTGTGGCTGCTACTATTTTTTAAAGGAACATACCAATAAAATGACTCCTGGGTCAATGTCTTGCTCAGCAACTATCAGAGCAGCTTCCTCCTGCAGGAGATGGGCACTTATGCAGATACCCACAACTGAAACAGCAGAGAAAGATCTGAAAATACTGAATCCTGAATGGGTAAATACTTGCAAAAGAACATTTAGTTTTTCTAACAAGTCACACTGGTACACAAAGCACACTGAAGGGCAGGTCTCATGCCCAGCGGTACGTGGCCAACACTAAATGAACTCACTGGTATTTTCGAAGTCTGTGCTTATAATGCTTGTCTGTTACTTATATATTATGATAACCTGTCATGTGCTTTTAGAAGATCTCAGGGAATTCGTAATGTAGATGTATAAAAAAAATCATAGAACTACACACCTCACAAATGTACAGTTCTATTGACCAATGACTCCTGTATAATTAGCAAAAAGATTTTCATTGGTTTTTTTCTTCCATTTTTCCATTCTGTGTGACTACTTACATTATTGTGCCTAATGTCATTTCACTGTGAATTTCATTTTCTAATTTTTTGTGATTTAAATGCATTTATACATCAAATGAATTAGTAATGAGTACTTTGAGAATCATATAATACATAAAAATTTGTTCAACTTCTATATTCCTATCCTTTCATACCCTAAATTATCATTAATAAATATTTAATACTATCTATAACTGAGGATTCTGCATCTAATGTTGAATCCTAAATTGATTCAAAACATTCAAAATATTCTTTGGGAGTTAAGCATAGTAAAAAAGCATAAAATATTAAAAATGAATCATCAAGAAATATATTCAAAGGCCCTGATATGATACCACCTGACATAGTGAGAGAGTACTTAAAATGCATTATATTTCTGTATACAATATCTAAAAATCAGTTTACTTAAAAAAGGTTATCAGTGTTTGGAGGAGAAAAATGATTTTGTCAGTAAGTAGATTTAAAAATTTTTAGAATAGCAAAAACTCTTTGAAGTTAAACATTAAGAAAATGTTAATTGTAAGCACTATGAAAAATTATGAACAACATTTCCATGATGTTGGTAGAACATGATTTTAATAATTTCAACTGTTAATATTCAACAAACAGAATAATTCTTAAGATGTGTTTTGTTGTTATGTCTCCCTTTTCATTTCTGATTTTATAAGTTTGGATATTGTCTCTGTGCCCTCTGGTTAGTCTGGGGTGATGGTTTGTATATTCTTGGACCAGGAAGTGGTACCATCTGGAGGTGTGGCCTTGTTGGAATAGGTGTGACCTGGTGGGAGTAGGTTTGTCACTGTGGGTGTGGGCATAAGATCCTCACCCTAAGTGCCTGGAAGTTAGTCTTCCACTAGCAGCCTTTGGATGAAGGTGTAGAACTCTCAGCTCTGCCTGTACCATGCCTTTCTGGTTACTGCCATGCTCCCACCTTGATGATAATGGACTGAACCTCGGAACCTATAAGCCAGCCTCAATTAAATGTTGTTTTTTATAAGACTTGCCTTATACATGGTGTCTGCTCACAGCAGTAAACCCCTAATACATCTGGCTAAGGGTGAATTAATCTTGTTGATTTTCTCAAAGAAACAGCTCCTGGTTTTGTTGATTCTGTGTATACTTCTCTTTATTTATATTTGGATCATGTCAGCTGTGAGTTTGACTATTTCCTGCGGTCTACTCCTCTTTAGTGTATTTGATTCTCTTTGTTCAAGACGTTTCATGTGTGCTGTCAAACTGCTCATGTTATCTTTCTCCAGTTTCTTTTTGGAGGCACACTTAGAGCTATGAGTTTTCATCTTACCACTGCTTTCATTGTGTCCCATAAGTTTTGGTATGATGTGTTTTCACTTTCATTAAGTTCTAAAGAGCCTGTAATTTCTTTTCTTTATTTTCCTTGTTCAGCGTTGATATGTATGTGTGCTCTCTGTTGTTTTTGTTGGAATTTAAGACCAGGCTTAGTCCGAGATGATCTGATAGGGTTCATGAGATTATGTCAATGTTCTTGTATCTGTTGAGGCTTGTTTTGCAGCCAGTTATATGGTCATTTGTGGAGAAGGTACCTTGAGGAAGAAGGTATATTCTTTTGGTTTGGATTAAATGTTCTGTAAATATCTCTTAGATCCATTTGGTTCATAATTTCTGTTAGTTTCACTGTGTCTCTGTTTAGTTTCTGTTTCCATGATCTGTCCATTGCTGAGAGTGGAGTGTGGAAGTCTCCCACTATTATTGTGTGTGGTGTGCTGTGTGCTTTCAGCTTTAGTAAAGTTTCTTTTATAAATGTGGGTGCCCTTGCAATTGGGGCATAGATGTTCAGAATTGAGAGTTCATCTTGGTAGATTAATTCTTTAACCAGTATGAAATGTCCTTCCTTAACTTTTTTGATAACTGTTGGTTGAAAGTTGATTTTATTCGATATTAGAATGGCTACTTCAACTTGTTTTGGGAAACCGTATTCTTGGAAAATTGTTTTCCAACCTTTTACTCTGATGTAGTGTGAGCCTTTTCATACTGTCCTGTATGCATCAACATGCTGGGTCCTGTTTACATAACCAGTCTGTTAGTCTATGTCTCTTTATTGGGGAACTGAATCCACTGATGATAAGAGATATTAAAGAAAATTGATTGTTACTTCGTGTTGGTTTTGTTGTTACTTATGGAGTTATGTTTATGTGGCTATCTTCTTTGGGTTTTGCTGAAAGAATATTTTCTTGCTTTTTCTAGGGTGTAGTTTCCCTCTTTCTATAGGTGTTTTCAATCTTTTATCCTTTGTAGGACTGGATTTATGGAAAGATATTGTGTAAATTTGGTTTTGTCATGGAATATCTTGGTGTCTCCCTCTATGGGAATTGAGAGTTTTGCTGGGTATAGTGGACTGGGCTGGCATTTGTGTTCACTTAGGGTCTGTATAACATCTGTCCAGGATCTATCTTCTACCTTTAGTAGTGTCTGGTGAGAAGTCTGGTGTAATCATGATAAGTCTCCTTTATATGTTACTTGACCTTTTTCCCTTACTGCTTTTAACATTCTTTCTTTGTTTAGTGCATTTGCTGTTTTGATTATTATGTGATCGGTGGAATTTCTTTCCTGATCCAGTCTATTTGGAGTTCTGTAGGCTTCCTGTATGTTCATGGGCATCTCTTTCTTTAGGTTAGGGAAATTTTCTTCTATAGTTTTGTTGAAGATATTTATTTACCCTTTAAGGTGGGAATCTCCACTCTCTGCTATACCTATTATCCTTAGGTTTCATCTCTTCATTGTGTCCTGGGTTTCTTGAATGTTTTGGGTTAAGAACTTTCTGCTTTTTTTTCTTTCATTTTATTTGATGGTTATGTCAAGTTTTTCTATGGTATCTTCTGCACCTGATATACTCTCTTCTATGTCTTGTACTCTCTGGTGATGCTAGAATCTATGAATCCTGATCTCTTTCCTGGTTTTCTAACTCCAGGCTTGTCTTCCTTTGTGAATTCTTTGTTGTTTCTAGTGACATTTTTAGGTCTAGGATGGTTTTGTTCATTTCCTTCACCTGTTTGGTTGTGTTTTGCTATAATTCTTTATGGGACTTTGGGTTTCCTCTTTACCTGTATTCTCCTATATTTCTTTAATGAAGTTTTTTATGTCCTTCTTAACATCCTCTATCACCTTCATGGGAAGTGATGTTAGATCAGAATCTTGCTTTTCAGTAGGATGATGTATCCAGGTCTTGCTATGGTGGGAGAATTGGATTCTGATGATGTCAATTAACCTTGGTTTCTGTTGCTTATGTTCTTACATTGTCTCCCGCCATCTGATTATTTCTAGTGCTATCTGCCCTCACTATATCTAACTGGAGCCTGTCCTTCCTATGATCCTGGCACAATGGGAAAATGAACAAGACACAATGCCCTAAAGGGTTCATATCCACCAAAAAGTGTGATATCTCTGCCAGCTCTCTGCATCTGACACATCAGCACTATAGATGATGAGAGTCAGTGTTGAGAGACCATGTATGCCTCAAAGTCATCTGAGGCAAGTTCCTCACATGGAGATCATCTAACCACGAGAGGGCAGCATCTCTTCCTGCCTATGGGGAGGATAGTGTGACTGACCTCAAAACACTCTTTGTAATTCTTACCAGTGCAATGACATAACCCATCACTTACTATCAGGTCAAGAAAAACAGCTGGTCAGAAAAGAGACACCACAGTCATGTGACATACAGTTCTCAAGCATGAAAGTTCCCAAGGTTCATGAAATAGAGACTGGGTCAGAAATGGCACTTTACAATTGGATATAATGCAAAACTTGGGGTATGCCTCCGCTGTGAGAGCTTTTTAGTAAATATATTAATCATTAATTCTTGGAAGGCAAACAGAGGCATAAAATGTTGTTAACATTGTCCATCACATACTGTAGAGAACTTTTAGTTGTTGTTGTTTTGGGAAATGGCTGAATATACCCTGGGCTGATTCAAACCTCTGCTACTAAGTCCATGTGCTGGGGGATGAAATCCCACCTATGAGCAACCACATCACATCCATGCAGAGCTGGATATAAAACCCAGGCCTCTGAGGAAACCAAGAAAGTACTTTAACAACTTTTCTCATTTTTCATTTGATAGAGGGGCATGTATAGACAGCCACATAATAAGCAAGTGTGTACCTTTTCTAGGCTCAGTAACGAAAGGGGAAAAAACAAAGTAACCCCTATCTCATTACACTATGAGATAAACAGGACACATGTTACTCCTGGGCCCATCCTTCAAAGTGATGCTGAGTTAGAAGATTTCCCTCAAAGAACACATTCTTAGCACAGGATCATTACAAACGTGGAGGCTGAAAAATCCTAAGACATAGAGATGACAGATGACTACAGGAAGACTCCTCTGAGCGTGCTGAAAGCTTGCAGAGATGAGCTCACAGAGTTTGATAGTATCTAAAGCCCCATCAACAACCAATACAAACTAAACCCAGCATGGGGATGGAAAATATGAGATCCTACCCTTAGGTAGTGAGCTATTGGAACCTGAGAGCTCCGGCAAAGAGAGAGTCAGTTTTCACTTTGGGTGTGGCCAGTTATATAAGGACAGCACAAACTGGACTAAATGGTAGAAGGCAAGAGAAGATACTTAAGAGTGAAGGAAGGGCAATGGGAAAGAGAGAGAGTTAAATGAAACCACACGGCTTAATATTTTAAACAACTGATAGCTAAAATGAGGAAGAAAGAGAGAGATGGTATTCCATCAAAGATTGATAGCAGATACAAACTTACATTTCAGTGAGATTTGGAGTAATGCACTTGGTACACCAGAAGAAAAAATGGCTATCTGAGGACCAAAAAGCAAACAAACAAACAAACAAACAAAAACAAAAACAAAAATCAAGCAATTGACAAAAGATACTGTCATGAAGATTGACTCAGAAATAGAGAAGCAGCCCAATGGTTAAGAGGACTGATTGCTCTTGCAGAGGGCCTGAGTTCAAACCCAAGCACCTGTACTGTGATTCACAGAAAGTTGAGACCCAGGGAATGCAGTGATCTCTTCTGAACACAACATATTCAAGGCAAACATATGTTGTACACACACACACACACAAAAGCAAAATACTCATAGCTGTAAATTAAATAGATCTAAAATGAAATATTTAAAACATAAACACCCACACAAAACATGCCAGTCAGACATTCAGGAAGAGACACATAACAAGATGATTCAGACCACTCTAACCACTTTGACATTAAACAGAATACCTATCAATAAGGCATCAGCAAACACCACAAGCACAAGTTCACACCAAGTGCTCCATTATGAAAAAAGCCTCCAAGACACAAAGATCCCACAACAATCTCCAGGACAGGCCACTGCAGGTCACTGGACAGGTCTCTGGATTAAGAAATGAGCTCAGCTGAGCAGTGGTGGCACACACCTTTAATCCCAGCACTTGGGAGGCAGAAGCAGGTGGATTTCTGAGTTTGAGGCCACCCTGATCTACAAAGTGAGTTCCAGGACAGCCAGGGCTATACAGAGAAACCCTGTCTCCAAAAATGAAAAAAAAAAAAGAAAAGAAAAGAAATGAGCTCAGCTGGGAAGTTTTGGAGCACACCTTTAATCCCAGCACTTTGGATGCAGATGCAGGTGGATTTCTAAGTTCCAGGCCAGCCTCATCTACAGAGTGCGTTCCAGGACACCCAGGGCTATAGAGAGAAACCTTGTCTCCCAAACGTCCCCACCAAGAAGAAGAAGAAGAAGAAGAAGAAGAAGAAGAAGAAGAAGAAGAAGAGGAGGAGGAGGAGGAGGAGGAGGAGGAGGAGGAGGAGGAGGAGGAGGAGGAGGAGGAGGAGGAGGAGGAGGGAGAGGAGGAGGAGGAAGAAGAAGAAGAGGAAGAAGAAAAAGAAGAAGAAGAAGAAGAAGAAGAAGAAGAAGAAGAAGAAGAAGAAGAAGAAGAAGAAGAAGAAGAAGTGGTGGAGGAGGAGGAGGAGGAGGAAGAGGAAGAGAAAGAAGAAAAAAAGAAGAAGGAGGAGGAGAAGGAGAGGAAGAGGAAGAAGAAGGAGGAGGAGGAGGAGAAGGGGGAGAAGGAGAAGGAGGAGGAGGAGGAGGAGGAGGAGGAGGAGGAGGAGGAGGAGGAGGAGGAGGAGAAGGAGAAGGAGAAGAAGAGCTCACATCAGAAGAACCTCAGCCAGAAAGAGAAAAAAAATACACAAATTTATTAAATGAAAGGGGGAAATAAGAACTCTCATGGGATTGAACAGCATATTTCCAAACCAGAAGTGCAGGGGAAGAAACAAAAATACATTCAGGTTAGTAAGGAGGGTAAGCTGGTGAACATGGTAAGGAAAAGGGAAGATGTGGGGATAAAGACTCAATCAAAACACAGTATACACAGGAATGGGATTTATATAAACATAAAATTGTAAACACAGGCGGCAGTGTGGTGGCCCACATCTCTCATCCCTGCACTTTTGAACCATAGGGAGGAGACCTCTATGAAGGCCAGTTTAGACTGGTCTGCACAACCAGGTCCAAGTCAACCAAGACTACATAGCCAGAGACTGTCTCCATACAACCAAAAAGATAACTAAACCCATCAGCATAGGAAAAAGAAAATAGAGAAAAAATTAAAACGCCAAACATTGAAACCTACAGAGGAAATTTGGCTTGTAGCTCACAGGTAGAGTATGTGCTTAGAACACTGGAAGCTGTTCCATCAATCCCTAATGAAAAATAAACAGGAAAAATGCAATTTTCCTGAGCTCTTTCTTTTGAACTGTGCCACTGTGCAGATACAAACATGTAAATATTTGGCGAGGCACTGCACGGCAAGTCAGTCATTTTGAGGTTGAATTCAGAGACACCACTGAGGAAGTCAAGACTGAGACCCAGGACCAAGAAGTCATGTCATCAAAACTCTAGCAGCTGCCGATGCTTCCCACCAGCAGATGGAGAAAGATGAAAACCTGGATGACTACAACATCCAAAAAGATTGTCTTAGTCAGGGTTTTACTGCTGTGAACAGACACCATGACCAAGGCAACATTTAATTGGGGCTGGCTGACAGGTTCAGAGGTTCAGTCCATTATCATCAAGGTGGGAGCATGGCAGTATCCAGGCAGGCATGGCACTGGCAGAACTGAGAGTTCTACATCTTCATCCAAAGGCTGCTAGTGGAAGACTGACTTCCAGGCAACTAGGGTGAGGATCTAATACCCACACGCACAGTGACACACCCATTCTAACCAGGTCACACCTATTCCAACAAGGCCACACCTTCAGATGGTGCCACTCCCTGGTCCAAGGATATACAAACCATCACAAAGACCAACCATGCAGTTGGCATCCTCCACCAACCCCAAAGCTAGCTTCTCAAGTTTACAACTGCAACACAATGATACAGTGGTGCTCAAAAATACTGCCCATGCCTGCACCACTGTGTGTGGAACTTCAACAAGAACCATGGCAACCATCTTACCAAAAGCAATCTACAGATTCAATGCAGTCCCATCAACATTCCATTCTGCATAGATTTAGAAAGGGCAATTCTCAAATTCATCTGGAATAACAAAAAAACAGAAGATAGGGAAAATGACTCTTAACAATACAAGAATTTCTTTGGAAATCACCATCCCTGACCTCAATCTATACTATAGAGCAATAGTGATAAAAAGTGCATGGAATTGGTACAGATACAGACAGGTACATCAATGAGGTAAAATTGAAGACCCAGAAATGAACCCACACAGCTATGGTTACTTGATCTTTGACAAAGGAACTAAAACCATCCAGGGGAAAAAAGACAGCATTTTCAACAAATGGTTCTGGTTCAACTCGCAGTCTGCATGTAGAAGAATGCAGATCGATCCATTTTTATCTCCTTGTACAAAGCTCAAGTCCAAGTGGATCAAGGACCTCCACCTAAAACCAGATATGCTGAATATAATATAAGAAAATGTGTGGAAGAGCCTCAAATTCATAGGCTGGCATGACCACCCAGTTCTCCCTGAGTCTAGACCACCAACTAAGGAGTGTACCTGGAGGAATCCATAGCTCAAGATACACATGTAGCAGAGAATGGACTCTCTCACAGCAATGGGAGGGAAGACTGCTTTGATGGCCCAGAGTAGGGGGATGTTTGAGCAGTGGGCGAGAGTGTGGAGGGGTGAGGGGGCACTCTCATACAGGCAAAAAGAATAGGGAGGCCATATGTAGGATACAGGGTTGGTAAAGGGAGTAACAGGAAGTGAGATATCATTTGAGATGTAAACAAATGGAATGATTAATAAAAAAAAGAATTATGGTCGTATTCGTACAACTACAACCTGTATCCCAAGAAACTCAAATAAACCTGCACCTGTGTGGACCAGTAACCCCATGACAAGATAATTTGTTGACTAAGCAGAAGGATTTAGGAAAACAATGATGGTAAGTGTTGGGACAGTGATGTGGCTCAGTGTCTGCTGCCAAAATAAGACCTGGCTCTATACAGGAGAAATCCAGGGCCAAGAAGTGGGAGTGGGTGGGTGGGGGAGTGGGTGAGGGAGCAGGTAGGGGACTTTTGGGATGGCATTGGGAATGCAAATGAAAAAAATACCTAATTAAAAGAAAAAAAAGCTCAGCCAAAATAAATAAATGAATGAATAAATAAAGTAGAACTAAACCAAAAAAAAAAAAAAAAAAAAAAAAAAAAAAAAAAAGACCTGACTCTGTTGACAGAATCCACACTGGACGAAGAAAACTGATTGCTAAAGTTGTATTCTGACCTCCATACATGTGCTTTGACACACATGCATGTGTATATACAAAGAAACATAGAGACACAAAAACAAACACTAAAAAATGAATAGAAATACGTACCCTTAAAATTGGAAGGGAAAACACAAACATAAAAAAAAACAAAAAACAAATTGTAATGCCCAGTCTTAATGCATCACTTGAGACTAAGAAGAAAAAGCTGTGAATCTCACTCCAGGCAGATATACAGGAAGATCCTTCTCAGAAACATCAAAAATGTTGAAAGAAAAGAAGTAGTTCACATAAAACAAAGAGGAACAAAGAAAACCACACTTACATTTGTACTGTTGTGTAATGTTCATACATGTTTGCTACAATATGGCCATGAGAGTAATGAGCACAGGTGAGGCAGACACTGGTGGGATGAGGAAACGCCATCTGTGTAAGACCTAATGGCAGAGGGTATACTGCCTGGCCTAGTCACACCATTGAGGAAGTCAAAGCATGGTGCTGAGGAGGGCAGTTCCTCTTTCTGTGAGGCTGCTGATATATGACATTGTCATGGGGACTGCCCTGCCTCCAGTGCCACACCCTGTACCCAATCCCTTCAGAAAGGCTCTGTAGCTCTTCCCTCGAGCACAGTTGCAGCCACTGAGGGGAGATGCCATGTCCTGCACCTTCACAGCCCGGCTCTGCCTTGGTGAGATGTGAAGAGGGGGAGGGGATACTGAGGTCTAGAAATGATCATGGCCTGTAGACCAGCACTCACCCAAAAGGAAACCCCAGGGTCTCAGATGTTTCTGCAGACTTGCTCAGCCTTAGGGACAAATCTCTTACAAAGAACTCTCTTCCAGGACTGACTCTGAGCCTCTGGATCCCAGTGCTGACAGGTGAGTGTGTCTGCAGCTGACCTGAAATGCTCTTTTCTTCAGATCCAGGAGCCATGCCTGGGCTGTGATGGTGGAAAACACCACCTGTGTGTGAGTCCTGTGGGTGGCAGAAAGGTCATGGGGTTAAGGACTGCAATCTGAGTGTGTTTGTCCTGAGTCCTAGTTGCTCTGTTACTTGCAGGGTCCCTCCCTAAGCCTATCCTCAGAGTACAGCCACACTCTGTGGTCTCCAGAAGGACTAAGGTGACCTTCTTGTGTGAGGAGACAATTGGAGCCAATGAGTACCACCTCTATAAAGATGGAAAGCTATATAAAACCGTAACAAAGAACAAACAGAAGCCAGCAAACAAGGCTGAATTCTCACTCTCAAATGTAGACCTGAGTAATGCAGGTCAATATCGATGTTCCTACAACACCCAGGATGAATCATCAGGCTACAGTGACCCCCTGGAGCTGGTGGTGACAGGTGAGAGAACACACAGGATCCTAGGACTCAGGTTATAACTGTCCAGACTTGGCTCTGTTAACAGGAATGCCCACCCTCACTGTGGGAACCTCAGAGCCAAGGAGAATGAGGCCTGCGGACATTTAACTGACTCCTCCTTCTCTCCTAGGAGACTACTGGACACCCAGCCTTTCAGCCCAGGCCAGCCCTGTGGTAACTTCAGGAGGGTATGTCACCCTCCAGTGTGAGTCCTGGCACAACAATCACAGGTTCATTCTGACTGTAGAAGGACCACAGAAGCTCTCATGGATGCAAGACTCACAATATAACAACTCTACAAGGAAGTACCACGCCCTGTTCTCTGTGGGCCCTGTGACCCCCAACCAGCGATGGATATTCAGATGTTACAGTTATGACAGGAACAGACCATATGTGTGGTCACCTCCAAGTGAATCCGTGGAGCTCCTGGTCTCAGGTGAGGAACCTCAGCCTTCCATAGAATGATATTGAAATCATACAGGTTTCAGAGACCACTTGATGTGCGGTGTATGTGGGGATCCAGGGCTCTTTTGAACTTTGACACAGAGCACAGGAAACAGTGAGTCCAAGACTCACAGTGACAGTCAAGCCCAGAGTGCCCATTAGGGAGATGATGCTTTATAAGGGCTTCTGTTATTCTGGATCGGCTTTAGCACAATCCACCAGAGCTCAGAGATTCTGGAATAACAGAGAGAGGAAGGATGATGGTAGCTAGAGAGGTTGAGGATACCCGGAGGACACGCCCTGGAGAACACAGAATCAACTAAGCAGGAATCCTGAGGGCTCACAGAGCCTGCACGGGTGTACCCTAGGACCTCTGCGTACATGCTGTGACTGCTCCAAATGATAACATTTTTTATAACCGGGTATAGTGGTCCACGCCTTTAATCCCTGCACTCGGAAGGCAGAGGCAGGCAGATTTCTGATTTTGAGGCCAGCCTGGTCTACAGAGTGAGTTCCAGGACAGCCAGGGCTATACAGAGAAACCCTGTCTCGAAAAACCAAAAATAGAAAACCATACAAAAAAAACAAAAACAAAAAACATTTTTTTAGTGGTAGGGGGATTTTATTTCACTGTGTAGTTCTAACTTATTTACCTGGAACTCATTCTGTAGATCAGGCTATCCACCAAGTCAGAAATCCACCAGCCTCTGCCTCCTTTGTACGCAGATTAAATGTGTGTTCCAGAAGCACCTGGCTTGCTTCAGTTTTTTATAGGACTCCTAAGAGTGGGAGTGGGGATCTCTCTGACACTTTTGCCTACACAAGGGATCTTTGTGCTCCTACTGGCTTGCCTTGTCCAGTGCTAATATGAGGGTGTGGGCCTAGTGTTCTTCCATCTTTTTATGCCATATTCAGCCCATATCACTAAAAAGCCTTCTCTTCTCTGAAATAGAGGAGCAGTGAATCTGGGAGAGAAGGGAGGTGGGGAGGACTGTGTCATATCAGGAAGGAGGGAAGAATGGGAAGTTGTCTTCTGGTGAATTGTATGGGAGAAGGATGAAAACGACAAAGGCAACATCTTCTGGTGGGACATTCTCTGTGCCACTTTCCAACACACCCATGTGCTTCACTCTGACTTCTATGTAGGTAATCTCCAAAAACCAACCATCAAGGCTGAACCAGGATCTGTGATCACCTCCAAAAGAGCAATGACCATCTGGTGTCAGGGGAACCTGGATGCAGAAGTATATTTTCTGCATAATGAGAAAAGCCAAAAAACACAGAGCACACAGACCCTACAGCAGCCTGGGAACAAGGGCAAGTTCTTCATCCCTTCTGTGACACAACAACATGCAGGGCAATATCGCTGTTATTGTTACAGCTCAGCTGGTTGGTCACAGCCCAGTGACACCCTGGAGCTGGTGGTGACAGGTGAGGGGACAGTCAGATTCTCAACCCCAGGCTCTGCTCCTAGGAGTCTTCCCTTCCCACAAAGTATTGCAAGAGAACACTGGGACGGTGTGAGAGCATGTAAGAGACAGCTTCCTTCTCTCCTAGGAATCTATGAATACTATGAACCCAGGCTGTCAGTACTGCCCAGCCCTGTGGTGACAGCAGGAGGGAACATGACACTCCACTGTGCCTCAGACTTTCACTACGATAAATTCATTCTCACCAAGGAAGATAAGAAATTCACCAGCTCACTGGACACAGAGCATATATCTTCTAGTAGACAGTACCGAGCCCTGTTTATTATAGGACCCACAACCCCAACCCACACAGGGACATTCAGATGTTATGGTTACTACAAGAATGCCCCACAGCTGTGGTCAGTACCTAGTGCTCTTCAACAAATACTCATCTCAGGTAAGTCCCCACTATCATTCTCCAAACATTTTCTGAGGCCCTAAGCCCTTTGCCACAGGCCTGCCCCTCTGCTGAGTTGCAGGTAGAGAAGGACTAAATGGAGAGCCTGTGTTCTCGAACACTGCCCTGACTGGGGAGAAGAGGGGACATGCACAAGGGCCAGAGGGGAGGGCAAAGGTGTTTGGTAAGAATAAAACCTCAGTCTCTAGCTGTCACCTTCCCTCTAGGGCTGTCCAAGAAGCCCTCTCTGCTGACTCACCAAGGCCATATCCTGGACCCTGGAATGACCCTCACCCTGCAGTGTTACTCTGACATCAACTATGACAGATTTGCTCTGCACAAGGTGGGGGGAGCTGACATCATGCAGCACTCTAGCCAGCAGACTGACACTGGCTTCTCTGTGGCCAACTTCACACTGGGCTATGTGAGTAGCTCCACTGGAGGCCAATACAGATGCTATGGTGCACACAACCTCTCCTCTGAGTGGTCAGCCTCCAGTGAGCCCCTGGACATCCTGATCACAGGTGAGTAACTTAACAGACTCAATCAGGAACCTAGCCTCTGCTCAGGCTCTAATGGGGTGGGGCGGGGAGGGGGGGGCTGGAGAGCTTATGGCCAGCATGGACACAGGAATCCTAAGCAGGAGTAGAAACAAGAAGAGGAGAACAGGAGTTGAGCTCAGTCAGAGAAAAGAGACAGAGACCCAGGTTCTCAGGGTGGAGTCATGTGTGATTGGAGCTCAGAACAAGGAAGCTAGCCTCTCATCATGCCTCTTCTCTTTAGGACAGCTCCCTCTCACTCCTTCCCTCTCAGTGCAGCCTAACCACACAGTGCACTCAGGAGAGACCGTGAGCCTGCTGTGTTGGTCAATGGACTCTGTGGATACTTTCATTCTGTCCAAGGAGGGATCAGCCCAGCAACCCCTGCGACTAAAATCAAAGTCCCATGATCAGCAGTCCCAGGCAGAATTCTCCATGAGTGCTGTGACCTCCCATCTCTCAGGCACCTACAGGTGCTATGGAGCTCAAGACTCATCTTTCTACCTCTTGTCATCTGCCAGTGCCCCTGTGGAGCTCACAGTCTCAGGTGAGGTGGTCCTGACATGTCAGAGTGACTTACAATTTTTTTTTCTTTCCATTTTTTATTAGGTATTTAGCTCATTTACATTTCCAATGCTATACCAAAAGTCCCCCATACCCACCCACCCCCACTCCCCTACCCGCCCACTCCCCCTTTTTGGCCCTGGCGTTCCCCTGTACTGGGGCATATAAAGTTTGCAAGTCCAATGGGCCTCTCTTTCCACTGATGGCCGACTAGGCCATCTTTTGATACATATGCAGCTAGAGTCAAGAGCTCCGGGATACTGGTTAGTTCATAATGTTGATCCACCTATAGGGTTGCAGATCCCTTTAGCTCCTTGGGTACTTTCTCTAGCTCCTCCATTGGGAGCCCTGTGATCCATCCATTAGCTGACTGTGGGCATCCACTTCTGTGTTTGCTAGGCCCCGGCATAGTCTCACAAGAGACAGCTACATCTGGGTCCTTTCGATAAAATCTTGCTAGTGTATGCAATGGTGTCAGCGTTTGGATGCTGATTATGGGGTGGATCCCTGGATAAGGCAGTCTCTACATGGTCCACCCTTTAATCTCAGCTCCAAACTTTGTCTCTGTAACTCCTTCCAAGGGTGTTTTGTTCCCACTTCTAAGGAGGGGCATAGTGTCCACACTTCAGTCTTCATTTTTCTTGAGTTTCATGTGTTTAGGAAATTGTATCTTATATCTTGGGTATCCTAGGTTTTGGGCTAATATCCACTTATCAGTGAGTACATATTGTGTGAGTTCCTTTGTGATTGGGTTACCTCACTCAGGATGATGCCCTCCAGGTCCATCCATTTGGCTAGGAATTTCATAAATTCATTCTTTTTAATAGCTGAGTAGTACTCCATTGTGTAGATGTACCACATTTTCTGTATCCATTCCTCTGTTGAGGGGCATCTGGGTTCTTTCCAGCTTCTGGCTATTATAAATAATGCTGCTATGAACATAGTGGAGCATGTGTCCTTCTTACCAGTTGGGGCATCTTCTGGATATATGCCCAGGAGAGGTATTGCTGGATCCTCCGGTAGTACTATGTCCAATTTTCTGAGGAACCGCCAGACGGATTTCCAGAGTGGTTGTACAAGCCTGCAATCCCACCAACAATGGAGGAGTGTTCCTCTTTCTCCACATCCTCGCCAGCATCTGCTGTCACCTGAATTTTTGATCTTAGACATTCTGACTGGTGTGAGGTGGAATCTTAGGGTTGTTTTGATTTGCATTTCCCTGATGATTAAGGATGTTGAACATTTTTTCAGGTGCTTCTCTGCCATTCGGTATTCCTCAGGTGAGAATTCTTTGTTCAGTTCTGAGCCCCATTTTTTAATGGGGTTGTTTGATTTTCTGAAGTCCACCTTCTTGAGTTCTTTATATATGTTGGATATTAGTCCCCTATCTGATTTAGGATAGGTAAAGATCCTTTCCCAATCTGTTGGTGGTCTCTTTGTCTTATTGACGGTGTCTTTTGCCTTGCAGAAACTTTGGAGTTTCATTAGGTCCCATTTGTCAATTCTCGATCTTACAGCACAAGCCATTGCTGTTCTGTTCAGGAATTTTTCCCCTGTGCCCATATCTTCAAGGCTTTTCCCCACTTTCTCCTCTATAAGTTTCAGTGTCTCTGGTTTTATGTGAAGTTCTTTGATCCATTTAGATTTGACCTTAGTACAAGGAGATAAGTATGGATCGATTCGCATTCTTCTACATGATAACAACCAGTTGTGCCAGCACCATTTGTTGAAAATGCTGTCTTTCTTCCACTGGATGGTTTTAGCTCCCTTGTCGAAGATCAAGTGACCATAGGTGTGTGGGTTCATTTCTGGGTCTTCAATTCTATTCCATTGGTCTACTTGTCTGTCTCTATACCAGTACCATGCAGTTTTTACCACAATTGCTCTGTAGTAAAGCTTTAGGTCCGGCATGGTGATTCCACCAGAGGTTCTTTTATCCTTGAGAAGAGTTTTTGCTATCCTAGGTTTTTTGTTATTCCAGATGAATTTGCAAATTGCTCCTTCTAATTCATTGAAGAATTGAGTTGGAATTTTGATGGGGATTGCATTGAATCTGTAGATTGCTTTTGGCAAGATAGCCATTTTTACAATATTGATCCTGCCAATCCATGAGCATGGGAGATCTTTCCATCTTCTGAGATCTTCTTTAATTTCTTTCTTCAGAGACTTGAAGTTTTTATCATACAGATCTTTCACTTCCTTAGTTAGAGTCACGCCGAGATATTTTATATTATTTGTGACTATTGAGAAGGGTGTTGTTTCCCTAATTTCTTTCTCAGCCTGTTTATTCTTCGTGTAGAGAAAGGCCATTGACTTGTTTGAGTTAATTTTATATCCAGCTACTTCACCGAAGCTGTTTATCAGGTTTAGGAGTTCTCTGGTGGAATTTTTAGGGTCACTTATATATACTATCATATCATCTGCAAAAAGTGATATTTTGACTTCCTCCTTTCCAATTTGTATCCCCTTGATCTCCTTTTGTTGTCGAATTGCTCTGGCTAATACTTCAAGTACTATGTTGAAAAGGTAGGGAGAAAGTGGGCAGCCTTGTCTAGTCCCTGATTTTAGTGGGATTGCTTCCAGCTTCTCTCCATTTACTTTGATGTTGGCTACTGGTTTGCTGTAGATTGCTTTTATCATGTTTAGGTATGGGCCTTGAATTCCTGATCTTTCCAGAACTTTTATCATGAATGGGTGTTGGATCTTGTCAAATGCTTTTTCTGCATCCAACGAGATGATCATGTGGTTTTTGTCTTTGAGTTTGTTTATATAGTGGATTACATTGATGGATTTTCGTATATTAAACCATCCCTGCATTCCTGGAATAA
Source organism: Mus musculus (assembly GCF_000001635.26). Classification (NCBI taxonomy): domain Eukaryota; kingdom Metazoa; phylum Chordata; class Mammalia; order Rodentia; family Muridae; genus Mus; species Mus musculus. Next base: position 3,891,135 of record NC_000073.6, on the reverse strand, counting down.
AACCTACTTGGTCAGGATGGATGATTGCTTTAATGTGATCTTGGATTCGGTTAGCGAGAATTTTATTGAGGATTTTTGCATCGATATTCATAAGAGAAATTGGTCTGAAGTTCTCTATCTTTGTTGGATCTTTCTGTGGTTTAGGTATCAGAGTAATAGTGGCTTCATAAAATGAGTTGGGTAGAGTACTTTCTACTTCTATCTTGTGAAAAAGTTTGTGCAGAACTGGAATTAGATCTTCTTTGAAGGTCTGATAGAACTCTGCACTAAACCCGTCTGGTCCTGGGCTTTTTTTGGCTGGGAGACTATTTATAACTGCTTCTATTTCTTTAGGGGATATGGGACTGTTTAGAAGGTCAACTTGATCCTGATTCAACTTTGGTACCTGGTATCTGTCCAGAAATTTGTCCATTTCGTCCAGGTTTTCCAGTTTTGTTGAGTATAGCCTTTTGTAGAAGGATCTGATGGTGTTTTGGATTTCTTCAGGATCTGTTGTTATGTCTCCCTTTTCAGTTCTGATTTTGTTAATTAGGATGCTGTCCCTGTGCCCTCTAGTGAGTCTAGCTAAGGGTTTATCTATCTTGTTGATTTTCTCAAAGAACCAACTCCTCGTTTGGTTAATTCTTTGAATAGTTCTTCTTGTTTCCCCTTGGTTGATTTCACCCCTGAGTTTGATTATTTCCTGCCGTCTACTCCTCTTGGGTGAATTTGCTTCCTTTTTTTCTAGAGCTTTTAGATGTGTTGTCAAGCTGCTAGTATGTGCTCTCTCCCGTTTCTTTATGGAGGCACTCAGAGCTATGAGTTTCCCTCTTAGAAATGCTTTCATTGTGTCCCAAAGGTTTGGGTACGTTGTGGCTTCATTTTCATTAAACTCTAAAAAGTCTTTAATTTCTTTCTTTATTCCTTCCTTGACCAAGGTATCATTGAGAAGAGTGTTGTTCAGTTTCCACGTGAGTGTTGGCTTTCTGTTATTTTTTTTGTTATTGAAGATCAGCCTTAGTGCATGGTGATCTGATAGGATACATGGGACAATTTCAATATTTTTGAATCTGTTGAGGCCTGTTTTGTGACCTATTATGTGGTCAATTTTGGAGAAGGTACCATGAGGTGCTGAGAAGAAGGTATATCCTTTTGTTTTAGGATAAAATGTTCTGTAGATATCTGTCAGATCCATTTGTTTCATCACTTCTGTTAGTTTCAGTGTGTCCCTGTTTAGTTTCTGTTTCCATGATCTGTCCATTGGTGAAAGTGGTGTGTTGAAGTCTCCCACTATTATTGTGTGAGGTGCAATGTGTGCTTTGAGCTTTACTAAAGTTTCTTTAATGAATGTGGCTGCCCTTGTATTTGGCACATAGATATTCAGAATTGAGAGTTCCTCTTGGAGGATTTTATCTTTGATGAGAACAAAGTGCCCCTCCTTGTCTTTTTTGATGACTTTGGGTTGGAAGTCAATCTTATCAGATATTAGGATGGCTACTCCAGCTTGTTTCTTCATACCATTTGCTTGGAAAATTGTTTTCCAGCCTTTTATTCTGAGGTAGTGTCTATCTTTTTCTCTGAGATGTGTCTCCTGTAAACAGCAAAATGTTGGGTCTTGTTTGTGTAGCCAGTTTGTTAGTCTATGTCTTTTTATTGGGGAGTTGAGACCATTGATGTTAAGAGATATTAAGGAAAAGTAATTGTTGCTTCCTGTTATTTTTGTTGTTAAAGTTGGCATTCTGTTCTTGTGGCTGTCTTCTTTTAGGTTTGTTGAGGGATTACCTTCTTGTTTTTTCTAGGGCATTGTTCCCGTTCTTGTATTGGTTTTTTTCTGTTATTACCCTTTGAAGGGCTGGATTCGTGGAGAGATAATGTGAGAATTTGGTTTTGTCGTGGAATACTTTGGTTTCTCCATCTATGGTAATTGAGAGTTTGGCTGGGTATAGTAGCCTGGGCTGGAATTTGTGTTCTCTTAGTGTCTGTATAACATCTGTCCAGGCTCTTCTGGCTTTCATAGTCTCTGGTGAAAAATCTGGTGTAATTCTGATAGGCTTGCCTTTGTATGTTACTTGACCTTTTTCCCTTACTGCTTTTAGTATTCTATCTTTATTTAGTGCATTTGTTGTTCTGATTATTATGTGTCGGGAGGAATTTCTTTTCTGGTCCAGTCTATTTGGAGTTCTGTAGGCTTCTTGTATGTTCATAGGTATCTCTTTCTTTATATTTGGGAAGTTTTCTTCAATAATTTTGTTGAAGATGTTTGCTGGTCCTTTGAGTTGAAAATCTTCATTCTCATCCACTCCTATTATCCGTAGGTTTGGTCTTCTCATTGTGTCCTGGATTTCCTGGATATTTTGAGTTAGGATCTTTTTGCATTTTCCATTTTCTTTGATTGTTGTGCCGATGTTCTCTATGGAATCTTCTGCACCTGAGATTCTCTCTTCCATCTCTTGTATTCTGTTGCTGATGCTCAAATCTATGGTTCCAGATTTCTTTCCTAGGGTTTCTATCTCCAGTGTTGCCTCACTTTGAGTTTTCTTTATTGTTTCTACCTCCCGTTTTAGGTCTAGTATGGTTTTGTTCATTTCCATCACCTGTTTGTATGTTTTTTCCTCTTTTTCTGTAAGGACTTCTACCTGTTTGATTGTGTTTTCCTGTTTTTCTTTAAGGACTTGTAACTCTTTAGCAGTGTTCTCCTGTATTTCTTTAAGTGATTTATTAAAGTCCTTCTTGATGTCCTCTACCATCATCATGAGATATGCTTTTAAATCTAGGTCTAGGTTTTCGGGTGTGTTGGGGTGCCCTGGACTGGGCGAAGTGGGAGTACTGGGTTCTGATGATGGTGAGTGGTCTTGGTTCCTGTTAGTAGGATTCCTACGTTTACCTTTCGCCATCTGGTAATCTCTGGAGTTAGTAGTTATAGTTGACTCTGTTTAGAGATTGTTCTTCTGGTGATTCTGTTACCGTCTCTCAGCAGACCTGGGAGACAGATTCTCTCCTCTGAGTTTCAGTGCTCAGAGCACTCTCTGCTGGCAAGCTCTCTTACAGGGAAGGTGCGCAGATATCTTGTTTTTGGACCTCCTCCTGGTCGAAGAAGAAGGCCCAAAACAGGGCCTCTCTCAGAAGCTGTGTTGCTTTGGCAGTTCCCAGAAGCTGTCAGCTTCTGTGGTGCAGACTCTCACCTGTGCAGACTAAAATCCTAAGTTCCAGGGAGTCCTGGAACCAAGATGGTGACCGCTGCTCCTGAGGCCGAGGCCGTCTCCCGAGCCAGGCGGACACCTGTCCTCTGGTCCGGATGGTGGCCGGTTATCAGCGGCCCGCCCAGGCTGCTGCCTCAGCGGCTCTGTGCTTCCGCCCGTCCCAGAAGCTGTCCGGTTCTCTGGTGCACCCTCTAACCTGTTCAGACTAATTTCCTAGGTCCCGCGGAGTCTGGGAACCCAGATGGCGACCGCTGCTGCTGAGGCTGAGGTCGCCTCCCAAGCCAGGCGGACACCTGTCCTCTGGTCCGGATGGTGGCCGGTTGTCTGCGGCCCGCCCAGGCTGCTGCCTCAGCGGCTCTGTGCTTCTGCCCGTCCCAGAAGCTGTCCGGTTCTCTGGCGCACCCTCTAACCTGTTCAGACTAATTTCCTAAGTTCTGCTGAGTCCCGGAACCAAGATGGCGACCGCTGCTGCTGAGGCTGAGGTCGCCTCCCAAGCCAGGCGGACACCTGTCCTCTGGTCCGGATGGTGGCCGGTTATCTGCGGCCCGCCCAGGCTGCTGCCTCAGCGGCTCTGTGCTTCCGCCCGTCCCAGAAGCTGTCCGGTTCTCTGGCGCACCCTCTAACCTGTTCAGACTAATTTCCTAAGTTCTGCTGAGTCCCGGAACCAAGATGGCGACCGCTGCTGCTGAGGCTGAGGTCGCCTCCCAAGCCAGGCGGACACCTGTCCTCTGGTCCGGATGGTGGCCGGTTATCTGCGGCCCGCCCAGGCTGCTGCCTCAGCGGCTCTGTGCTTCCGCCCGTCCCAGAAGCTGTCCGGTTCTCTGGTGCACCCTCTAACCTGTTCAGACTAATTTCCTAGGTCCCGCGGAGTCCGGGAACCCAGATGGCGACCGCTGCTGCTGAGGCTGAGGTCGCCTCCCAAGCCAGGCGGACACCTGTCCTCTGGTCCGGATCGTGACTTACAATTAACACTACATCAGAGCTCTTACCGGGGTGGGATTAAGGGCACAAAAGAAATGGTTAGACATAGGGCACATTACTCAGCACATAACAGGATACCAGCAATGATCCTTCATGTAATGTTCACTCACCGGGACAAGTTAGGAGGGCATATGTAGGGGAAACAGCAGGAAGAACAGCCTCTTCTTGTTCTGTTTCCTAGGAACCATTGAATCCTCCACCTGGCCTCCCAAAAGGCCCATCCCACCAATTCATAAGTATCACACATATCTTTGTAGGAAATGTACTGCAAACACAGGCAGCCTAACAACCAGATCCTGTTAATGACACTTCTCATTTCTGAGTTATGCCAGCTTGGGAGTATCAAAGACCAGCAAATATCCCAAAAGAGAAACCAGAGGCTGGGGCTTAACTGTTGGGCTACAGAAGGTAGCATCCAAAGAGAGGCATTGAGCCTCAACTTGGATGATGAGACAGCTGGGTAAGATTGTGAGCAAAGAACCTAGAAAGTCACCTCCCCATATATCCCTAAGAAACAAACATTTCCCCTGCATAGAATCTGTCCCGGGATTACTAACAAAGACTCTGTTGGAATGAAGGCTCAGATGGGTAAAGGGGCTTATAGCCTGATAAAGCTGCAGCTGGAGATCCTACTTTGACAGTCCCTTCCATTGCTGGGCTGCTCTTTCTCTGAGTATGAATGGGAGAAGCCTGGTTCACATGTCTGTGTATTTTTGGTGATGATTGAAGCTGTTACCTCTCCTGATAGAGGAGATCCCCAGACCTGATTCTACAGTCAGTCTAGCCCACAGTCTACTGATGCATGGCAAGGGTGGGTCAAATAGCCATGGTGGGGGACTCCCGCTGCTTCAGTCTAGCTCATGGGACATAATTCTAAGATTCTCTATGAGTTCTGTGACATCCACCCTTAGGAGCATCTTCAGGTGCTATACATACCTATCTTCCAATGTGTTGTCATGCAGCAGTGACTCTGCAGTTCATGGTCAAAGGAAAGAAAAATCTAGATCTTTCTGAGATAAAGGGGTGCCTCGGTATTTTCCATTTACAATAAATATCAGCTAGCATAGGGTTTAAAGCTGCAGAGTGTCAGTCAGATGGGTATTCACCCTCATGAGGGTGGGAGGCAGCCTGAATCATTCTAGGGATGCTCCCTGCTAATGCAATCCAAAGATTTTATGTAGTTGGAAAAACCATCTTGGAGAGGCCACAGACAGATATAGGATCCTATACAGGGACTGGTTCCCATTGCCAACCTCTTCTCCTCACTCTCAAATAAACAATATTCACAGGATCCCTGTCAGACCCTCGCTCTCAGTGTAGCCATGGCCTATGGTGCCTCTGGGAGAGGTTTAATAATTACAAACCCTGTTGAAGTCTGATGAAAACAGATTCAAATCCATACCTAATCCATGTCAGACAGAATTCTCTATGATATCTAGAACATAGCAATATTCCCATTAAGGAAAACAAAACCCAAATATTACAATTGATACCTATTGCTTTGTGAAATCTGCGACCTTTATCTTGTGAGTGAAATATAGAAGAAGTGACTGTACCATTCATACTTCACTGAGCAGTGACAGCTACGAATGTCTTAATCTACGCCTTGGTACACCTGTCTGAAAAAGAGAAGGTTTGGAGATGGGACCTCCAGGGACTCTTTAACCTTGACCCTGGGATCTTCTAAAGTGATGGAGAACCGTCACCACTCTCTTCTCACAGTGGAGCACACACTGTTGTTGCAATGACTTTTGCTTCTAAAGCCAAGAAAAGTGAGAGTCATGTCAGTCAGTCTTAGGATCTATGCTTAACATGCCCTAGTCCTGGTATTGAGGGACTCTTAGGGAAAATCCCACTGGATAAACATCCACTCTCTTTTTTTGTTTGTTTGTTTTACACACACACACACAGAGAGAGAGAGAGACAGACAGACAGACAGAGAGACAGAGAGAGAGGGAGAGACAGAGACAGAGACAAAGAGATCAGAAGTAAGGTCAGATCAAGGGAGAAATGGAAGAGTCTGAACGTGACAAGGGAACCAACACTTACTTAAAAAAACACACTGAGAATCTGATTCTGTACAACCTCTGATGGGCTCATGAGAATCACCATACTCAGAATTTTCTGGTCTCACTAGTATGTAATTGCTTTTTTATTAGCACAATGTTTGAAGAATTTAGTAAGAATAAGAGAGGGGAACCAGCTGTATAACAATAAACGTTCATCCCAGAACTCTATAAGCTTATATGGTGAAAATGATGGGCATCTCCAATGAATGAGAGTGGAACTCAGAAGAAACACTACGGCCACTTAAGTAGAGATACATCCTACTCCTCTTCTTCTACTATTCTCAGGACCAGCTGAGAACATCTGTTCATGCTAGAACATGTCCAAAACCTAGGCAGATGAATAAAGAGAATTCCATATCATAGCACAAGAAAGAGTAGAACCTTTTCCTCTCCAGGGACAGCAAGGGCCCTGGTTGGATGCTTAGTTAGGAAACTTCGACCATCCCTAACTTCTGTAACTTCTGTATCTAACTCCACAGCCACAGAGAACCAGGATCACACAATGGAGAATCTCATCAGGATGGGGATGGCAGTCCTGGTCCTCATCGTCCTTTCGATTCTAGCCACTGAGGCTTGGCGAAGCCATAGACAGACCCACCCTGTAGCTGGGAACTAATCTAAAGAGAAAAGAATGCATCTTTCAATGTTCTACACGCTGGGAAATAAAGCTGATGACCCAAAGTTTTCTGTCAAAAGGAAAAAAAAATCCTGTTGTGGTATTGTGAACTGTTGGGATAGGATGTCTAGAAAGCAAAATGTGGGGTTCAGAGTGAAGTGGAATTTTATTTTTTTTCCATTTTTTATTAGATATTTTCCTCATTTACATTTCCAATGCTATCCCAAAGGTCCCCAATACCCACCCCCACTCCCCTACCCACCCACTCCCCCTTTTTGGCCCTGGCGTTCCCCTGTACTGGGGCATATAAAGTTTGCAAGTACAATGGGCCTCTCTTCCCAGTGATGGCCGACTAGGCCATCTTTTGATACATATGCAGCTAGAGACAAGAGCTCTGGGGTACCGCTTAGTTCATATTGTTGTTCCACCTATAGGGTTGCAGTTCCCTTTAGTTCCTTGGGTGCTTTTTCTAGTTTCTCCATTGGGGGCCCTGTGGTCCATTCAATAGCTGACTGTGAGCATCCACTTCTGTGTTTGCTAGGCCCTGGCATAGTCTCACAAGAGACAGCTATATCTGGGTCCTTTCAGCAAAATCATGCTAGTGTATGCAATGGTGTCAGCGTTTGGAAGCTGATCATGAGATGGATCTCTGGATAAGGCAATCACTAGATGGTCCATCCTTTCGTCACACTTCCAAATTTTGTCTCTGTAACTCCTTCCATGGGTGTTTTGTTTCCTATTATAAGAAGGGGCAAAGTGTCCACACTTTGGTCTTCATTCTCTTGAGTTTAATGTTTTTAGCAAATTATATCTTATATCTTGGGTATCCTAAGTTTCTGGGCTAATATCCACTTATCAGTGAGTACATATTGTGAGAGTTCCTTTGTGATTGGGTTACCTCACTCAGGATGATGCCCTCGAGGTCCATCCATTTGGCTAGGAATTTCATAAATTCATTCTTTTTAATAGCTGAGTAGTACTCCATTGTGTAAATTCCTCTGTTGAGGGGCATCTGGGTTCTTTCCAGCTTCTGGCTATTATAAATAAGGCTGCTATGAACATAGTGGAGCATGTGTCCTTCTTATCGGTTGGGGCATCTTCTGGATATATGCCCAGAAGAGGTATTGCTGGATCTTCCGGTAGTACTATGTCCAATTTTCTGAGGAACCGCCAGACTGATTTCCAGAGTGGTTGTACAAGCTTGAAATCCCACCAACAATGGAGGAGTGTTCCTCTTTCTCCACATCCTCACCAGCATTTGCTGTCACCTGAAGTTTTCATCTTAGCCATTCTGACTGGTGTGAGGTGGAATCTCAGGGTTGTTTTGATTTGCATTTCCCTGATGATTAAGGATGTTGAACATTTTTTCAGGTGCTTCTCTGCCATTCGGTATTCCTCAGGTGAGAAATCTTTGTTCAGTTCTGAGCCCCATTTTTTAATGGGGTTATTTGATTTTATGGAGTCTTCCTTCTTGAGTTCTTTATATATATTGGATATTAGTCCCCTGTCCGATTTGGGATAGGGAAAGATCCTTTCCCAATCTGTTGGTGGTCTTTTTGTCTTATTGACGGTGTCTTTTGCCTTGCAGAAGCTTTGCAATTTTATGAGGACCCATTTATCGATTCTTGATCTTACAGCACAAGCCATTGCTGATCTATTCAGGAATTTTTCCCGTGTACCCATATCTTTGAGGCTTTTCCCTACTTTCTCCTCTATAAGTTTCAGTGTCTCTGGTTTTATGTGGAGATCCTTAATCCACTTAGATTTGACCTTAGTACAAGGAGATAGTACTGGATCAATTCGAAATCTTCTACATGATAACAGCCAGTTGTGCCAGCACCGTTTGTTGAAAATGCTGTCTTTTTTCCATTGGATGGTTTTAGCTCCCTTTGAAGTGGAATTTTATAATGACGTGCTTCCTCAATAAATGAATTACTGTCCCTCCACATACTGGGAGCCTTTGTTTCCTGAACACTCTTCTGAACCCAGAAAGTGAGGGAATAGGCTGTCCCACCTGCCTGGAATATCTTTCACCTGTGGATTGTAATTTTCTGTATTTCTTTATGGGATTTATTCATTCACATTTAAAGGCCTCTGTCATCTTCATGAATTGTATTTAAGGACAGTTCCTTGTATGTGTGTGAGTGTGCATATACGGGAGGGTTGGGTGTGTGTATTAGCCTACTGCCATTGGGTGTTCTTTCAGGCAACTTGGTGGGCAGGGGCTTGGGAGGCAAAGGCTTAGTTGATGTTCCTTGTGGCAGCAGACCTCCTGGAAAGCATGCAGTCCTTGGGGTAGGAAATGGAGTACTCAGTGTAGGTTATTGCTCTTTCCTAAGTATTCAGGGGAGTTGGCAGGACAGGGCTTGGTGAGGAGACGCTTACCTGGTGTCCCTTAGGACGGCAGCCCTCTGAGTAATCAGGCAGGGTTGTGGCTGCTACTATTTTTTAAAGAAATAAACCAATAAAATGACTCCTAGGTCAATGTCTTGCTCAGCATCCTCCTGCAGGAGATGGGAACTTATGCAGAAATCCACAACTGAAACTGTAGAGAAAGATCTGAAAATACTGAATCCTGAATGGATAAACACTTGCAAAAGAACATTTAGTTTTTCTAACAAGTCACACTGGTACACAAAGCACACTGAAGGGCAGGTCTCATGCCCAGCGGTACGTGGCCAACACAAAATGAACTCACTGGTATTTTCGAAGACTGTGCTTATAATGCTTGTCTGTTACTTATATATTATGATGACCTGTCATGTGTTTTTAGAAGATCTCAGGGAATTCATAATGTAGATGTATAAAAAAAATCATAGAACTACACACCTCACAAATGTACAGTTGTATTGACCAATGACTCCTGTACAATTAGCAAAAAGATTTTCATTGTTTTTTTCTTCCATTTTTCCATTCTGTGTGACTACTTACATTATTTTGCCTAATGTCATTTCACTGTAAATTTCATTTTTTAAGTTTTTGTGATTTAAATGCATTTATACATCAAATGTATTAGTAATGAGTACTTTGAGAATCATATAATACATAAAACTTTGTTCAACTTTTATATTCATATCCTTTCATACCCTAAATTATCATTAATAAATATTTAATACTATCTATAAGTGAGGATTCTGCATCTAATGTTGAATCCTAAATTGATTCAAAACATACAAAATATTCTTTGGGAGTTAAGCATAGTAAAAAAGAATAAAATATTAAAAATGAGTTATTAAGAAATATATTCAAAAGCCCTGATATGATACAGTGAGGGAGTATTTAAAAGGCATTATATATCTGTTTACATTTTCTAACAGTTTACTAAAAAAAAGATTATCAGTGTTTCTAAGAGGTAAATTATATTATCAGTAACTATAGTTTAAAAAATTCAAAATATGTGTCTAGCTGCATATGTATCAGAAGATGGCATAGTCGGCCATCATTGGAAAGAGAGACCCACTGGTCTTACAAACTTATATGCCTCAGTACAGGGGAACGCCAGGGCCAAGAAGTGGGAGTTGGTGGGTAGGGGAGTTGGGGGGGGGATATGGGGGACTTTTGGGATAGCATTGGAAACGTAAATGAAGAAAAATACCTAGTGAAAAATAAAAATTAAAAAATTTCAAAATAGCAAAAACTCTTTGAAGTTAAACAGTAAGAAAATGTTAATTGTAAGCACAGGGAGAAAAAATATCAACAAGATTTCCATGATGTTGGTAGAACATGATTTTAATATTTTCAACTGTTAATATTCAACAAACAGAATAATTTTTAAGATGTACTTCATTGTTATGTCTCTCTTTTTCTTTCTGATTTTATTAGTTTGGAATTTCCTCTGTGCCCTCTGGTTAGTTTGACTAATGGTTTATCAACCTTGTTGATTTTCTCAAAGACCCAGCTTCTGGTTTTGTTGATTCTGTGTATTCTTCTTTTTATTTCTATTTGGTTCATTTCAGCCCTAAATTTGATTATTTCCTTCTGTCTACTCCTCTTGTGTGTATTTGCTTCTTTTTCTTGTAGACCTTTCAGATGTGCTATCATCCTGCTCCTGTAAGTTCTCTTCAGTTTCTTTTTGGAGGCACACTTAGAGCTATGAGTTTTCCTCTTAACACAGCTTTCATTGTGTTCCATAAGGTATGATGTGTCTTCACTTTCATTAAATTCTAAAAAGCCTTTAATTTCTTTATTTTTCCTTCTTCAGAGTCCATTTGCATGTGTGCTTTTGGTTGTTTTCATTGGTATTTAAGACCAGGCTTGTTCAGTGATGATCTGATAGGATGCATGAGATTATGTCAATGTTCTTGTATCTGTTGAGGCCTGTTTGTGACTAGTTATATTGTCATTTGTGGAGAAGGTACCATGAGGTGCTGAGAAGAAGGTGCTGAGAAGGTATATTCTTTTGCTTTAGGATTAAGTGTTCTATAAATATCTCTTAGATCCATTTGGTTCATAACTTGTGTACTTTCCCGGTGTCTCTGTTTAGTTTGTGTTTCCATGATCTGTCCATTGCTGAGAGTGGAGTGTGGAAGTCTCCCATTATTATTCTATGGGGTGCAATGTGTGCCTTGAACTTTAGTAATGTTTCTTTTATAAATTTGGGTGCCCTTGCAATTGGGGCATAAATGTTAAGAATTGAGAGTTCATCTTGGTAGATTAATTCTTTAACCAGTATAAAATGTCCTTCATTTTTTGATAACTGTTGGTTGAAAGTTGATTTTATTCGATATCAGATTGGCTACTCCAGCTTGTTTCTTGGGACCATTTGCTTGGAAAATTGTTTTCCAACCTATTACTCTAAGGTAGTGTCTGCCTTTGTCACTGAGGTGCATTTCCTGTATGCATCAAAATGCTGGGTCCTGTTTACATATCCAGTCTGTTAGTCTATGTCTCTTTATTGGGGAATTGAATCCATTCATGCTAAGAGATATTAAGGAAAAGTGATTGTTGTTTTTGTTGTTAGAGATGGAAGTATGTTTGTGTGGCTATCTTCTTTTGGGTTTGTTGAAAGATTATTTTCTTGCTTTTTCTAGGGTGTAGTTTCCCTCCTTGTGTTGGTGTTTTCCATCTATTATCCTTTGTAGGGCTGGATTTATGGAAAGATATTCTGTAAATTTGGTTTTCTCATGGAATATCTTAGTTAATCCCTCTATGGTAATTTAGACTTTTGCTGGGTTTATAGGAAGGACAGGCTCCAATCACATATATTGAGGGCAGCAAGCACTTGAGATAATCAGATGGCAGAAGGCAAGCATAAGAACAGAAGCAACAGAAACCAAGGTTACTTGGCATCATCAGAACCAAACTCTCCCACCATAGCAAGTCCTGGATACACCATCACACCAGAAAAGCAAGACATGTATCTAAAGTCATTTCTCATGATGATGATGGACAACTTTAAGAAGGAAATACAGGAAAACACAGGTAAACAGCTAGAAGCCCTTAAAGAGGAAACACACAAATCCCTTAAAAAGTTATAGGAAAACACTACCAAACAGTTGAAAGAATTGAGCAAAACCATCCAGGATCTAAAAATGGAAGTAGAAACAATAAAGACAACCCAAAGGGAGACAATTCTGGAGATAGAAAACCTAGGAAAGAAATCAGGAACCATAGATGTGAGCATCACCAACAGAATACAAGAGATGGAAGAGAGAATCTCAGGTGCAGAAGATTCCATAGAGAACATGGGCACAACAATCAAAGAAAATGCCAAATGCAAAAAGATCCTAACTCGCCGGGCAGTGGTGGTGCACGCCTTTAATTCCAGAACTTGGGAGGCAGAGGCAGGTGGATTTCTGAGTTCAAGGCCAGCCTGGTCTACAAAGTGAGTTCCAGGACAGCCAGGACTACACAGAGAAACCCTGTCTCAAAAAAATAGACTAAGACATACAGGAAATAGACTAACAGACTGGATAAGTAAACATGAACCAGCATTTTGCTGCATACAGGAAATGCATATCAGTATCAAACACTACCTCAGAATAAAGGGCTGGAAAAAAAATTTCCAAACAAATGGTCCCAAGAAACAAATGGAAGTAGCCATTCTAATATCAAATAAAATCGAAGTTCAACCAAAAGTCATCAAAAAAAAAAAAATAAGGAAGGATACTTCATACTCATCAGAGGAAAATCTACCAAGAACTCTCAGTTCTGAGCACCTATGCCCCAAATGCAAGGGCACCCAGAATTTTCAACTGAGTAATACCAAATGGCTGACAAGCACCTAAAGAAATGGTCAACATCCTTAGTCATCAGGGAAATGTAAATCAAAATAACCCACTTTAAAAATTCCATTTCACAACAGTCAGAATAGCTAAGACCAAAAATTAAAGTGAGAGCCAATGCTGGCAAAGATGTGGAGAAAGAGGAACATTCTCCCATTGCTGGTGGGATTTCAACTACCCTGGAAATCAGTTTAGCACCTCCTCAGAAAATTGGACATAGTACTACCTGAGGATCCAGCAATACCACTCCTGGGCATATACCCAAAAGATGTTTCAACTTGTAATAAGGACACATGCTCCACTATGTTCATGGCAGTCTTATTTATAATAGCCAGAAGCTGGAAAGAACCCACATGTCCCTCAACAGAGGAATGGATACAGAAAATGTGGTACATTTACACAATGGAGTACTACTCAGCTGTTAAAAACAACGAATTCATGAAATTCTTACACAAATGGATGGAACTAGAAAATATCATCCTGAATGAGGTAACCCAATCACAAAAGAACACACATGATATGCACTCACTGATAAGTGGATATGAGCCCAGAAGCTCAGGATACCTAAAAAAATGCAGGGACAAAATGGAACAGAGACTGTAGGTAGGACCATCCAGTGACTGGTCCACCTTGGGAACAATTCCATACACAGGCATCAAACCCTGACACTATTACTGATGCCATATTGTGCTTTCAGACAGGAGCTTAGCAAGATTACCCTTTGAGAGTCTCTACCAGCAGCTGACTGAAACAGATGCAGTTACTTACAGCCATCGATTGGACTGGGGTAAGGCACCCCAGTGGAAGAGTTAAGTGCAGGACTGGGGATACTGAAAGGAATGGAAACCCCATAGGAAGAACAACCGTGTCAACAAACCTAGATCCCTAGGCACTCTGGTGAGTCTGAAGACAGCTACAGTGTACGTAAGTATCATAATAAATAAATCTTGGGCCAGAGCAAGCAGGGACTGAGCCAGTGGTGTTGACCAGAGCAGGCAGGGCTGACTGGATTGAGCAGAGGTCCAAAGTTCAATTCCCAACAACCACATGAAGACTCACAACCATCTGTACAGCTACAGTGTACTCGTATACATAAAATAAATAAATACATCATTAAGAGAGAGAGAGAGAAGATTGGCCAAAATAAACATGGAGCAGAGATTGAGGGATGGCCAAGCAATGATTGACCTAACATGGCTACGTATTTGTAGGTCACCTAGATCAAGCATGGTTTGGTTGATGGTCCATTTTCTCTGCGTCCACATGGGCCCAACATAGTTAACTTTATAGGTCTTCTTTGAGGTGTTCTTGTCCCCTGTCACTACCTTAATCTTACTTCCCACTCTTACACAAGACTCTCTGAGCTCCGTCTATTGTTTGGCTGTGTAGATCCATCCCAAGGGAGAGAAATGACTGCTGACACTATTAAGGATATTCTGCCGTGTCTAAAGACTGGACTGTAAAATAACTGTCTTCTAAGAAGCTTAATCCAGAGGCAGGAGGATTTCTGAGTTCGAGGCCAGCCTGATCTACAAAGTGAGTTCCAGGACGGCCAGGGCTATACAGAGAAACCCTGTCCGGGGGGGTGGGGGTGGGGAGCTTAATTCAGCAGCAGATAAAATAGACGCAGAGACTGACAGCCAAACAAAAGGCAGAGCTTGGGGAGTCGAGAGAAAGAGTAAGGGGAACAATCAAGGGAGGCAGAGGGGTCAAGGACATCACAAGGACACCTACAGAGTCAAATAACATGACCCAGTGGGAGCTCACAGAAACCAAACCATGGAAAAGCAATCATGCTTGGGATGAACCTAGGCCTTACACATATGTAGCACATGTGCACCTTGAACTTCACGTGAGTACCCTAGCAATTGGGGTGGCAGCTGTCTGGGTCTCTTGCCTGTCTTTGGATCCCTCAGTGAGAGAGGATGCACTTAGTCCTGCAAACAAATCGATGTGCTACATTGGGTTGTTTCTCATGGGTTAGGGGCTGCTCTTATCAGAGCAGAAGGGGGGAGGGGATTGGGAAGATGGGACTGTCAGACTGGGATAAGAAGAGAAAAGGAGCAACAGTGGACCCATATAGGGAATATGTTAGTTAGTGAATTATAAAAAATGATACTATCTCTATCAATTGTGTCATGACAAGAGTGTTCTTAGGAGAGAAAAGAGCCTTACCTAGTCAATCATGGAACAAGATGAGGAGTTTCTTGTGTCCAAGGAGAGAAACAATACCCTGAACTAAATATTAGCCAGTAGCTCACCATGGCAAGTAAGAGGGATGATGTACATGATCAACATAGGTTTTATTCCAAAAGGTAAGGTTGATCTATGAAAGGAAACCTCTCATAGTGCTCTCAGTCTCCCTGTGCCTGTGCATGTGCGTGTGCATGTGAGTGTGCATGTGCGTGTATGTGTTGGACTTTCACTCACAGACAAATGAAAATGGGTTCCTCTAATAGATGAAGAACCATGATGAAATCAAATATTTACAATAAGGATTTGCACTCAAGTGGAGAAACAGAATCCATACCCTTCCCAAAACAATGAAATATTAGAGTGTGGATGCAAAAGAAGTCACACAAAAACACAGCCCACCTTCAAGACACAGCCACTTAGATGTGGCTCGAGGCTGAGGAGAATTCAGGAGAGAAACTCGAATTTCACCAGCATGAAGCAACAGGAGTCATCCTCACCTGCAAAAACTCATATAGAAATAGGATTGTAGGTCTGACACAACAGAGTCCATCTCACTATGTGCTCAGAGAATGTGGGGTGGGGAGGTAACATCAATGGGGCAATGTGGGAGAGCAAGCATGACACAATGCCCTAAGGAGTTCATATCCACCAACAAGAGAGAAGTCTCTGCCAGCTTTCTGCATCTGACAAATCAGTACTACATATGAGGTGACTCAGTGATGAGAGGCCATGTATGGCTAAAAGTCATCTGAGGCAAGTTCCTCACATGGAGATCATCTAACCAGGAGAGGGCAGCATCTCTTCCTGCCTATGGGGAGGATGGTGTGACTGACCTCACAGCACTGGCTGCAAGTCTTACCAGTACAATGCCATAACTCATCACATACTGTCAGGTCAAGAAAAACAGCTGGCCAGAAAAGAGACACAACAGTCATGTGACACACAGGGCATGACAGTTCCCAAGGTTCATGAAATAGAGACTGGGTCAGAAATGGCACTTTACAATAGGATGTAATGCAAAACTTGCGGTATGCCTCCACTGTGAGAGCTTTGTAGAAAATATATTAATCATTAATTCTTGGAAGGCAAACAGAGGCATAAAATGTTGTTAACATTGTCCATCACATACTGTAGAGAACTTTTAGTTGTTGTTGTTGTTGTTGTTGTTTTGGAAAAAGGTAGAATATATCGTGGGCTGATTCAAACTTATTGCATAATGACCTCTACTACTAAGTACATCTGTCGGGAGCTGAAATCACACAGATGAGCAACTACATCAGATTCATGCAGAGCTGGATATAAAACCCAGGCCTCTGAGGAAACCAATCAAGTACTTTAACAACTTATCTCTTCTCTAATTTGATAGAGGGCATGTATAGACAGCCACATAATAAGCAAGTGTGTACATTTTCTAGGCTCAGTAATGAAAGGGGAAAATACAAAGTAACCTCTATCTCATCACACTATGAGATAACCAGGACACATGTTACTCCTGGGCCCATCCTTCAAAGTGATGCAGAGTTAGAAGATTTCCCTCAGAGAACACAGTCTTAGCACAGGATCATTACAAACGTGGAGGCTGAGAAATCCTAAGACCTAGAGATAACGGATGACTACAGGAAGACTCTTCTCTGAGGGTGCTGAAAGCTTGCAGAGATGAGCTCACAGTGTGATAGTATCTAAAGTCCCATAAATGCCCAATACAGACTAAACCCAGCATGGGGATAAAAAATGAGAGATCCCACCCTTAGGTGTAAGCTATTGGAACCTGAGAGCTCCTGGAAAGAGAGTGTCAGTTTTCACTAAGGGTGTGGCCAGTTATATAAGGACAGCACAAACTGGACTGAATGGAAGAAGGGAGGAGCAGATAGTTAGGAGAGAAGGAAGGGCACTGGACGGGGAAAGAGCTTGGGAGAGAGTTGAATTAAACCACATGGCTTAATATTTTAAACCACTGATTGCTAAAATGAGGAAGAAAGAGAGAGCTGGTATTCCAGCAAAGATTGATAGCAGATACAAACTTAAATTTCAGTGAGATTTGGAGTAATGCACTTGGTACACCAGAAGGAATAAATGGCTGTCTGAGGACCAAAAACAAACAAACAAACAAACAACAACAACAAAAAATCAAGCAAATGACTAAAGATACTGTCATGAAGATTGACTCAGAAATAGAGAAGCAGCCCAATGGTTAAGGCACTGATTGCTCTGGCAGAGGGCCTGAGCTCAAACCCAAGCACCCGTATTGTGATTCACAAAAAGTTGAGACCCAGGGAATCCAGTGATCTCTTCTGAACACAACATATACAAGGCAAGCACATGTTGCACACAAACACATGTTGCACACACACACACACACACAAACATATGAAAGCAAAATACTCATACCTGTAAATTAAATAGATCTAAAATGAAAATTTTAAAACATAAACACTCACACAAAACATGCAGGAAGAGACAGATAACAAGATGATTCAGACCACTCTAACCACTTTGACATTAAACAGAATATCTAGCCAGAATATCAATAAGGCATCAGCAAACACCACAAGCACAACTTCAGACCAAGTGCTCCATTATGCAAAAAGCATCCAAGACACAAAGATTCCACAACAATCTCCAGGACAGGCCACTGCAGGTCACTAGACAGGTCTCTGGATTAAGAAATGAGCTCAACTGGGCAGTGGTGGCACACACCTTTAATCCCAGCACCTGAGAGGCAGAGGCAGGAGGATTGCTGAGTTTGAGGCCACCCTGATCTACAAAGTGAGTTCCAGGACAGCCAGGGCTATACAGAGAAACCCTGTCTCCCAAACCTCCCCACCCCCAAAAGAGAAGAAGAAGAAGAAGAAGGAGAAGAAGAAGAAGAAGAAGAAGAAGAAGAAGAAGAAGAAGAAGAGGAGGAGGAGGAGGAGGAGGAGGAGGAGGAGGAGGAGGAGGGTGGGGGAGGGGGAGAAGGGGCAGGAAGATGAGGAAGAGGAACAGGAAGAAGAAGAAGGAAGAAGAAGGAGAAGAAGAAGAAGAGGAGGAGGAGGAGGGTGGGGGAGGGAGTGAAGGGGCAGGAAGATGAGGAAGAGGAACAGGAAGAAGAAGAAGAAGGAAGAAGGAGAAGAAGAAGAAGAAGTAGAAGGAGAAGGAGAACAAGAGGAGGAGGAGGAAGGGGAGGGGGAGAGGAAGGGGAGGAGGAGGAGGGGGAGGAGGGGGAGAAAGGAGGAGGAGAAAGGAGGAACAGGAAGAGAAGGAGAAGAAGAAGAAGAAGAAGAAGAAGAAGAAGAAGAAGAAGAAGAAGAAGAAGAAGAAGAAGAAGAAGAAGAAGAAGAAGAAGAAGAAGAAGAAGAGGAGGAGGAGGAGGAGGAGGAGGAGGAGGAGGAGGAGGAGGAGGAGGAGGAGGAGGAGGAGGTGGAGGAGGAGGAGGAGGAGAAGAAGAAGAAGAAGAAGAAGAAGAAGAAGAAGAAGAAGAAGAAGAAGAAGAAGAAGAAGAAGAAGAAGAAGAAGAAAAAGAAGAAGAAGGAGGAGGAGAAGCAGCAGCAGCAGCAGCAGCTCACATCAAGAAAAACCTCAGCCAGAAAGAGAAAAAAATACACAAGTTTATCAAATGAAATGGGGAAATAAGAACTCTCATGGGATTGAACAGCAAATTTCCAAACCAGAAGTTCAGGGGAAGAAACAAAAATACATTCAGGTTAGTAAGGAGGGTAAGCTGGTGGACAGGGTAAGGAAAAGGGAAGATGTGGGGATAAAGACTCAATCAACACACAGTATACACAGAAATGGAATTCATATAGACTTAAAATTATAAACACAGGAGTCAGAGAGGTGGCTCACATCTCTTATCACTGCACTTTTGAATCATAGGGGGGAGATCTCTATGAAGGCCAGTTTAGACTGGTCTACATAACCAGATCCAAGTCAACCAGGACGACATAGCCAGGGACTGTCTCCATACAACCACAAAGATAACTAAACCCATCAGCATAGGGAAAAAGATAGTAGAGAAAAAATTAAAACACCAAACATTGAAACCTACAGAGGAAATTTGGCTTGTACCTCGCAGGTAGAGAATGTGCTTAGAACACTAGAGGCTGTTCCATCAATCCCTAATGAAAAATAAACAGGCAAAATGCAATTTTCCTGAGCTCTTTCTTTTGAACTGTGCCACCGTGCAGATACAAACATGTCAATATTTGGCGAGGCACTGCAGGGCAAGTGAGTCATTTTTGAGGTTGAATTCAGAGACACCACTGAGGAAGTCAAGACTAAGACCCAGGACCAAGAAGTCATGTCATCAAAACTCTAGCAGCTGCGGATACTTCCCACCAGCAGATGGAGAAACATGAAAACCTGGATGACTACAACATCCAAAAAGATCAAGCCTGCAGTTGGTGCTGGGCCTGTGTGGTGGCATTCTCCACCAACCACAAAGCTAGCTTCCCAAGTTTACAACTGCAACACAATGATACACTGGTGCTCACAAATAATGCCCATGCCTGCACCACTGTGTGTTGAACTTCAACAGAACCATGGCAACCATCTTACCAAAAGCAATCTACAGATTCAATGCAGTCCCATCAAAATTCCAACTCCATTCTTCATAGATTTAGAAAGGGCAATTCTCAAATTCATTGGAATAACAAAAAAACCGAGGATAGCGAAAGGGACCCTTAACAATAAAAGAATTTCTTTGGAAATCACCATCCCTGACCTCAATCTATACTATAGAGCAATAGTGATAAAAACTGCATGGAATTGGTACAGATACAGATAGGTACATCATTGAGGTAAAACTGAAGACCCAGAAGTGAACCCACACAGCTATGGTTACTTGAACTTTGACAAAGGAACTAAAACTATCCAGGGGGGAAAAAGACAGCATTTTCAACAAATGGTTCTGGTTCAACTGGCAATCTGCATGTAGAAGAATGCAGATCGATCCATTTTTATCTCCTTGTACAAAGCTCAAGTCCAAGTGGATCTAGGACCTCCACCTAAAGCCAGATATGCTGAATCTAATATAAGAAAATGTGTGGAAGAGCCTCAAATTCATAGGCTGGCATGACCACCCAGTTCTCCCAGAGTCTAGACCACCAACTAAGGAGTATACCTGGAGGAGTCCATGGCTCAAGATACATATGTAGCAGAGAATGGACTCTCTGACAGCAATGGGAGGTGTAGTGGCTATTCCTGGTTGTCAACTTGACAATATTTGGAATGAACTACAATCTGGAATTGGAAGGCTCACCAGTGACCCTTATCTGGAGGCTTGGAGATCCTTATCTGGATCTTGGTTTGAAGATCTTGAGCCATAGTGGCTATGGATTCCAGAAGATTGAATCTCCGAGTTTTAGGAACACACCTTTAATCTGGGCTACACCTTCTGCTGGAGACAATATAAGGACATTGGAAGAAGGGAGTCTAGCTCTAGCTCTTGCTCCTTTGCCTGCTTGCTGTGTGAGTTTGAGTAACTGCTAGATCCTTGGACTTCCATTCACAGCTGTGACTGAACAATTGTTGGGAATTGGGCTGCCGACTGTAAGTCATCAATAAATTCCTTTACTTTCTAGAGACTATCCATAAGTTCTGTGACTCTAGAGAACCCTGACTAATACAGGAGGGAAGACTACTTTGAGGCCCCAGAGTAGGGGGATGTTTGAGCAGTGGGCGAGAGTGTGGAGGGGTGAGGGGGCACTCTCATACAGGCAAAAAAAATGGGGATGCCATGTGTAGGATGGGGGGTTGGTGAAGGGAGTACCAGGAAGTGGAATATCATTTGAGATGTAAACAAATGGAATGATTCATTTTAAAAAAAAAGAATTATGGTCATATTTGTACACCTACAACCTGTATCCCAAGAAACTCAAATAAACCTGCACCTGTGTGGACCAGTAACCCCATGACAAAATAATTTGTGGAAAGAGCAGAAGGACTTAGGAAAACGATGATGGTAGGAGTTGGGACAGTGATGTGGCTCAGTACATAAGTGTCTGCTGCCAAAATAAGGCCTGACTATGTTGACAGGAACCACACTGGACAAGGAAAACTGATTGCTGAAGTTGTATTCTGACCTCCATACATGTGCTTTGACACACATGCATATGTATATACAAACAACATAGAGACACAAAAACAAACACTAAAAACTGAATAGAAATATGTACCCTTAAAATTGGAAGGTAAAACACACATAAAAAGAAAAACAAAAAACAAATTGTAATGCCCAGTGGTAATGCATCACTTGAGACTAAGAAGAAAAAGCTGTAAATCACACTCCAGGCAGATATACAGGAAGATCCTTCTCAGAAACATCAAAACTGTTGAAAAGAAAGAAATAGTTCACATAAAATGAAGAGGAACAAAGAAAGCCACACGTAAATATGTACTGTTGGGTGAAATGTTCACACATGTTTGCTACAAAACGGCCATGACAGTAATGTGCACAGGTGAGGCAGACACTGGTGGGATGAGGAATCGCCATCTGTGTAAAACCTAATGGCAGAGGGTCTACTGCCTGGCCTAGTCCCACCATTGAGGAAGTCAGAGCATGGTCCTGAGGAGGGCAGTTCCTCTTTCTGTGGGGCTGCTGATATATGACCATGTCATGGGGACTGCCCTGCCTCCAGTGCCACACCCTGTACCCAATCCCTTCAGAAAGGCTCTGTAGCTCTGCCCTCAAGCACAGTTGCAGCCAATGAGGGGAGTTGCCATGTCCTCCTGCACCTTCACAGCCCTGCTCTGTCTTGGTGAGATGTGAAGAGGGGGAGGGGATACTGATGTCTGGAAATGATCATGGCCTGTAGACCAGCACTCACCCAAAAGGAAACCCCAGGGTCTCAGATGTTTCTGCAGACTTCCTCAGCCTTAGGGACAAATCTCTTACAAAGGACTCTCTTCCAGGACTGACTCTGAGCCTCTGGATCCCAGTGCTGACAGGTGAGTGTGTCTGCAGCTGACCTGAAATGCTCTTTTCTTCATATCCAGGAGCTATGCCTGGGCTGTGATGGTGGAAAACACCACCTGTGTGATAGTCCTGTGGGTGGCGGAAAGGTCATGGGGTTAAGGACTGCAATCTGAGTGTGTTTGTCCTGAGTCCTAGTTGCTCTGTTACTTGCAGGGTCTCTCCCTAAGCCTATCCTCAGAGTACAGCCAGACTCTGTGGTCTCCAGGTGGACTAAGGTGACCTTCTTGTGTGAAGACACAATTGGAGGCAATGTGTACCGCCTCTATAAAGATGGAAAGCTATATAAAACCGTAACAAAGAACAAACAGAAGCCAGCAAACAAGGCTGAATTCTCATTCTCAAATGTAGACCTGAGTAATGCAGGTCAATATGAATGTTCCTACAGCACCCAGTATAAATCATCAGGCTACAGTGACCTCCTGGAGCTGGTGGTGACAGGTGAGAGACACACAGGATCCTAGGCCTCAGGTTATAACTGTCCAGACTTGGCTCTGTTAACAGGAATGCCCACCCTCACTGTGGGAACCTCAGAGCCAAGGAGAATAATGAGGCCTGGGGACATTTAACTGACTCCTCCTTCTCTCCAGGACACTACTGGACACCCAGCCTTTCAGCCCAGGCCAGCCCTGTGGTAACTTCAGGAGGGTATGTCATCCTCCAGTGTGAGTCCTGGCAGAGCAGGTTCATTCTGACTGTAGAAGGACAGCAGAAGCTCATATGGAGACAAGACTCACAGTATAACTACTCTACAAGGAAGTACCACGCCCTGTTCTCTGTGGGCCCTGTGACCCCCAACCAGAGATGGATATGCAGATGCTACAGTTATGACAGGAATAGACCATATGTGTTCTCAGCTCCAAGTGAATCCGTGGAGTTCCTGGTCTCAGGTGAGGAACCTCAGCCTTCCATAGAATGATATTGAAATCATACAGGTTTCAGAGACCACTTGATGTGCGGTGTATGTGGGGATCCAGGGCTCTTTTGAACTTTGACACAGAGCACAGGAATCAGTGAGTCCAAGACTCACAGTGACAGCCAAGCCCAGAGTGCCCATTAGGGAGATGATTCTTTATAAGGGCTTCGGTTACTCTGGATCAGCTTTAGCACAATCCACCAGAGCTCAGAGATTCTGGAATAACAGAGAGAGGAAGGATGATGGTAGCTAGAGAGGTTGAGGATACCCGGAGGACACGCCCTGGAGAGCACAGAATCAACTAATCAGGAATCCTAAGGGCTCACAGAGCCAGCATGTGTGTACCCTAGGACCTCTGCATACATTCTGCTCCAAATGATAACAATTTTTATAGCCTGGTATGGTGGCACATGTCTTTAATTCCTGCACTCTGGAGGCAGAGTCAGGGGGATTTCTGAATTCCAAGAAATCCAGGGATATACAGAGAAACCCTGTCCTGCAAAAAAACAAAAACCTAAAACAAAACAAAACAAAAAAAACTTTTTTATTGGTAGGGGGATTATATGTCACTATGTGGTCCTGATATATTTACCTAGAACTCATTCTGTAGATCAGGCCAGCCTCCAACTAAGATATCCACCTGCCTCTAACTCTGCCACCTTTTACGCAGTTTACATGTGTGTTCCAGAAGCACCTGGCTTGCTTCAGTTTCTTATTGGACTCGTAACAGTGGGAGTGGGGATCTCTCTGACACTTTTGCCTACACATGGGATCTTTGTGTTCCTAGTGGCTTGCCTTGTCCAGTCCTAATATGAGGGTGTGGGCCTACTATTCTTGCATCTTTTTATGCTATGTTCAGTCAATATCACTAAAAAGCCTTCTCTTTGAAACAGAGGAGCAGTGAATCTGGGAGAGAAGGGAGGTGGGGAGGACTGTGTCATATCAGGGAGGAGGGAAGAATTGGAAGTTGTCTTCTGGTGAATTGTATGGGAGAAGGATGAAAACGACAAAGGCAACATCTTCTGGTGGGACATTCTCTGGGCCACTTTCCAACACACCCATGTGCTTCACTCTGACTTCTATGTAGGTAATCTCCAAAAACCAACCATCAAGGCTGAACCAGGATCTGTGATCACCTCCAAAAGAGCAATGACCATCTGGTGTCAGGGGAACCTGGATACAGAAGTATATTTTCTGCATAATGAGGGAAGCCAAAAAACAGAAAGCACACAGACCCTACAGGAGCCTGGGAACAAGGGCAAGTTCTTCATCCCTTCTGTGACACAACAACAAGCAGGGCAATATCGCTGTTATTGTTACAGCTCAGCTGGTTGGTCACAGCCCAGTGACACCCTGGAGCTCCTGGTGACAGGTAAGGGGACAGTCAGATTCTCAACCCCAGGCTCTGCTCTCAGGAGACTTCCCTTCCCACAGAGTATCCCAAGAGAACACTGGGATGGTGTGAGAACATGTAACAGACAGCCTCCTTCTCTCCTAGGAATCTATGAACACTATGAACCCAGGCTGTCGGCACTGACCAGCCGTGTGGTGACAGCAGGAGTGAATATAACCCTCCACTGTGCCTCACACAGTCACTATGATAAATTCATTCTCACGAAGGAAGATAAGAAGTTTACCAGCTCACAGGACACAGAGCATATATCTTCTAGTAGACAGTACCAAGCCCTGTTTATGATAGGACCCACAACCCCATCCCACACAGGGACATTCAAATGTTATGGTTACTACAAGAATGCCCCACACCTGTGGACAGTACCTAGTGATCTCCAACAAATACTCATCTCAGGTAAGTCCCCACTATCATTCTCCAAACATTTTCTGAGGCCCTAAGCCC